>NC_058089.1:931688-1035462 GCF_014858855.1 Bufo gargarizans
TCTCTCCAGACTTTGTTTCCACTCGATCTGCCGGGGGATTAACCGAATATATGAGGTGGCGGGAAAACTGCACCGACCCCAGGATGGCATCGTCTTCAGCCAACAATATGCCGGTGTCCATGTTAGCAAATTTCCTGCACCGCCCTCGGCGCGCACCATTCCCGCCCAACCGCCGAAACGTTTTTACACTGGTTGTGCGACTAAATATTCTCTCTCCGCTGGTGAAGAAGGGGAATTGTGACGATTTACATCTAAGTCAGTCGCAAGTCCTTTTATAAATAAGTGACTGCACCAGCAGAATAGTGAGTGCAGCTCTGGAGTATAATACAGGATGTAACTCAGGATCAGTACAGGATAAGTAATGTATGTACACAGTGACTGCACCTGCAGCATAGTGAGTGCAGCTCTGGAGTATAATACAGGGTGTAACTCAGGATCAGTACAGGATAAGTAATGTATGTACACAGTGACTGCACCAGCAGAATAGTGAGTGCAGCTCTGGAGTATAATACAGGATGTAACTCGGGATCAGTACAGGATAAGTAATGTATGTACACAGTGACTGCACCTGCAGCATAGTGAGTGCAGCTCTGGAGTATAATACAGGGTGTAACTCAGGATCAGTACAGGATAAGTAATGTATGTACACAGTGACTGCACCAGCAGAATAGTGAGTGCAGCTCTGGAGTATAATACAGGATGTAACCCAGGATCAGTACAGGATAAGTAATGTATGTGCACAGTGACTGCACCGACAGAATAGTGAGTGCAGCTGTGGAGTATAATACAGGATGTAACTCAGGATCAGTACAGGATAAGTAATGTATGTGCACAGTGACTGCACCGGCAGAATAGTGAGTGCAGCTCTGGAGTATAATACAGGATGTAACTCAGGATCAGTACAGGATCAGTAATGTATGTACACAGTGACTGCACCAGCAGAATAGTGAGTGCAGCTCTGGAGGATAATACAGGATGTAACTCGGGATCAGTACAGGATCAGTAATGTATGTACACAGTGACTGCACCAGCAGAATAGTGAGTGCAGCTCTGGAGGATAATACAGGATGTAACTCGGGATCAGTACAGGATCAGTAATGTATGTACACAGTGACTGCACCAGCAGAATAGTGAGTGCAGCTCTGGAGTATAATACAGGATGTAACTCAGGATCAGTACAGGATAAGTAATGTATGTACACAGTGACTGCACCAGCAGAATAGTGAGTGCAGATCTGGAGTATAATACAGGATGTAACTCAGGATCAGTACAGGATAAGTAATGTATGTACACAGTGACTGCACCAGCAGAATAGTGAGTGCAGCTCTGGAGTAAAATACAGGATGTAACTCAGGATCAGTACAGGATCAGTAATGTATGTACACAGTGACTGCACCAGCAGAATAGTGAGTGCAGCTCTGGAGGATAATACAGGATGTAACTCGGGATCAGTACAGGATCAGTAATGTATGTACACAGTGACTGCACCAGCAGAATAGTGAGTGCAGCTCTGGAGTATAATACAGGATGTAACTCAGGATCAGTACAGGATAAGTAATGTATGTACACAGTGACTGCACCAGCAGAATAGTGAGTGCAGCTCTGGAGTATAATACAGGATGTAACTCAGGATCAGTACAGGATAAGTAATGTATGTACACAGTGACTGCACCAGCAGAATAGTGAGTGCAGCTCTGGAGTATAATACAGGATGTAACTCAGGATCAGTACAGGATAAGTAATGTATGTACACAGTGACTGCACCAGCAGAATAGTGAGTGCAGCTCTGGAGTATAATACAGGATGTAACTCAGGATCAGTACAGGATAAGTAATGTATGTACACAGTGACTGCACCAGCAGAATAGTGAGTGCAGCTCTGGAGTATAATACAGGATGTAACTCAGGATCAGTACAGGATAAGTAATGTATGTATGTACACAGTGACTGCACCAGCAGAATAGTGAGTGCAGCTCTGGAGTATAATACAGGATGTAACTCAGGATCAGTACAGGATAAGTAATGTATGTACACAGTGACTGCACCAGCAGAATAGTGAGTGCAGCTCTGGAGTATAATACAGGATGTAACTCAGGATCAGTACAGGATAAGTAATGTATGTACACAGTGACTGCACCAGCAGAATAGTGAGTGCAGCTCTGGAGTATAATACAGGATGTAACTCAGGATCAGTACAGGATAAGTAATGTATGTACACAGTGACTGCACCAGCAGAATAGTGAGTGCAGCTCTGGAGTATAATACAGGATGTAACTCAGGATCAGTACAGGATAAGTAATGTATGTACACAGTGACTGCACCAGCAGAATAGTGAGTGCAGCTCTGGAGTATAATACAGGATGTAACTCAGGATCAGTACAGGATAAGTAATGTATGTACACAGTGACTGCACCAGCAGAATAGTGAGTGCAGCTCTGGAGTATAATACAGGATGTAACTCAGGATCAGTACAGGATAAGTAATGTATGTACACAGTGACTGCACCAGCAGAATAGTGAGTGCAGCTCTGGAGTATAATACAGGATGTAACTCAGGGATCAGTACAGGATAAGTAATGTATGTACACAGTGACTGCACCAGCAGAATAGTGAGTGCAGCTCTGGAGTACTAATACAGGATGTAACTCAGGGATCAGTACAGGATAAGTAATGTATGTACACAGTGACTGCACCAGCAGAATAGTGAGTGCAGCTCTGGAGTATAATACAGGATGTAACTCAGGATCAGTACAGGATAAGTAATGTATGTACACAGTGACTGCACCAGCAGAATAGTGAGTGCAGCTCTGGAGTATAATACAGGATGTAACTCAGGATCAGTACAGGATAAGTAATGTATGTACACAGTGACTGCACCAGCAGAATAGTGAGTGCAGCTCTGGAGTATAATACAGGATGTAACTAAATGATTTTCCTATTTCATGACGTAAAGTCATAGTTTTATTAAAGACACGGAGGCGAGTATTGCTATCTCCTTCTTTACTTTCCACCAATAGCAGCAAAGAAGAAATTTACATAATCATAACAATAAAGGATCCACCCCTCTCAGATCCTATAATAAGCAGCGTCCTCTTAGTAACTTCCTCTTTCTTTGGAACCGAAACACCAACTTCATAACCGGAACTGGAACCGAAACCGGAAACCGGAACTGGATCCGAGAATGATAAACGACCGGTCCATCACGCCGTAGAACTCAAGCCAACATGGCTAACACCTCCGGAAACCGGGAACAACGCAGAAGTCCATACATCGTGGAACCTTCAACCTGAAACAAAGCAAATAATATAGCCAGTGTAAGAGGCAGGCAGAAATTGAACAAAAACCGACCCAGGAAACGGTCGTATATTATAAGGTCGCTGAAAACAGAACCATAAACAGTCAGTAATACAACTATGCAAGTATACGTAATAAATAACCATAAACGACAATGTAAACAGTCCAATAAATGAAAACCACAAAAGGGCGGGCAGGAACAACCCAGGGCGGGCAATACTCGCCTCCGTGTCTTTAATAAAACTATGACTTTACGTCATGAAATAGGAAAATCATTTAGTTTTACCTCAAGACACGGAGGCTCATATTGCAAGTTCAAAGCTGATCAATAATCGATGAAAACACATGAGGGGGCGGACGAAAATAAAATTCTCTGAACGGTGTGGCCGTAGACCAGTCAGCCAAGCGCAAAATGTCCTCCAAACGAGCCCCCGAAACGGCCAGGGCAGTGGCAGCCGCGCCCCTGGCCGAATGAGCGGTAAAGACCGCCGTATCAATCCCAGACAGGGACATGACCCACTTCATCCAACGCGCCAATGTGGGACTAGACACCGGGCCAAAAGGATGGCGGATGGAGAGGAACAGTTGCGGAACGTCCGCAGAGCGGTGAGTCCTAGTACGCGACTCATACTCCCGCAAACAGGCTACCGGACAGAGCGCCGGGGAAGACGGGAAACAGGGATAAGAGACAGACCGAATATTAGTCTTAGTGCGCCGCGTAATGTTAAACGTGACGCCCTCGGGAGAAAAGGACCTAGCGTCGTGATCCAAAGCCCTGACATCGGAAACCCTCTTACAAGAAATGAGACAAAAGAGGGTCAACAACTTGGCCGACAGTTGCCGGAGAGAAAGAGCCGCGTTCACGGGCCACGCAGAGAGAAAAGAGAGGACCAGGGAAACGTCCCACGTAGTGGTGAAGCGAGGCCGAGGAGGCCGAGCCAAGCGTGATCCACGTAGCAGGCGTGACACCGAAGGGTGTTGACCCGCCGGAACGCCATCAAAACCCTGATGAGTCGAAGAAATCGCCGAACGGAACAAATTAATGGTCCGATAAGCCTTACCCGCCTCAAAAAGGGATGTAAGGAACTGCAGCAAATGGGTCACAGGCGCCGAAACGGGATCAAGGTTCCGTTCCACGCACCAGCTAACCCAAGATCCCCAAGCTGCCCGGTAAGATTTTCGGGTGCCGGGAGCCCAAGCGTTGTCCAGGAGGCGTCTAGTTGCCTCCGAAATGCCTGCGACCTCTCCGGGAGTCCGGAGATCCGGCACGCCAGGAGCTGAAGGGAGCCGTCGAGCAGCAGGGGGTGAGGAGCACCCAGAGGGCCCTGGAGGAGATCCGTCCGACCCGGAAGGAGGAGAGGCACGTCCGTCAGGAGTTCCAGGAGAACCGGGTACCATGCTTGAGTCCCCCAGAAGGGGATCACCACCACCAACTCCGCAACCTGACGACGAACCTGCAGCAGCATCCTCGGGATCATGGCGAAAGGAGGAAACGCGTATTGCAGAGCCGAAGACCAGTCCTGAAGGAACGCATCCACCGCCTCCGCCTCCGGATCCGGGCGCCAGCTGAAGAACCTGGGAAGGTGAGTATTGAGCCGTGACGCGAAGAGGTCCACGGCGCAAGGGCCCCAGGTATCCGAGATCGTGGAGAACATCTCCGGCGCTAGCCTCCAGTCGCTGCCGTCCGTGAAGCAGCGGGAACTCCGATCCGCCCGGACGTTGTGTAGACCCGGAAGGTACTCCGCCTGCACCATGATGTCCCTGGAGAGACAGTAGGACCAAAACTCCTTCGCCAGTCGTGCCAAGGTAGCCGACTGGGTGCCGCCCAGGTGATTGACATAGCGGACCGCCGACACATTGTCCATACGTAATCGGATGCAGGCATGCGCCATGCCATTGGAGAAACTGCGGATGGCAAACGAGCCCGCCAGGAGTTCCAGAGCGTTGATGTGAAGACGGCCCTCGGCCTCCGACCACTGACCCCCGGTGGAGACACCTTCGCAGTGGGCACCCCAGCCCAGGAGACTCGCGTCCGACTCTATCGTGAATTCCGGTTGAAATCCGAAGATCGCTCTGCCGTTCCAGGCTTCCAAGTTGTCTAACCACCAACGAAGTTCCTCCTGAGCCTCCTGATCCAGAACCACCATGTCCGCGAACGAGGCCCCGGAATGAAGGTGAGCAATCTTCAGGCGCTGAAGGGCCCGATAATGGAGAGGGGCTGGAAACACCGCCTGGATGGAGGAGGCCAACAGGCCAATAATGCGAGCCAGGTGACGCAGGGACAGGGACGACGCTGAAAGGGCATGTCTCAATTCCTTGCGGATCGTCCGCAATTTCTCTGACGGGAGACTGAGAGATTCCGCAACAGAGTCCACCGTGAAGCCCAGGAATTCCATCCGTCGAGACGGCGTGAGGCAGGACTTCTCGGGGTTCAGTAGAAAACCAAGAGCCGAAAGGAGGTCCGACGTCCATTGAAGGTGCCGAAGCAGCGCCGCCTGACATTGATGCATAAGGAGGATGTCGTCCAGATAGATGACTAGACGTACACCCCGACTCCGCAGCCAGGCAACGACCGGACGCAGGAGCTTGGTAAAGCACCATGGCGCCGAAGAAAGGTCGAACGGGAGGCAAGTGAAGCGCCACACTTCGCCCTTCCACAAGAAGCGCAGGAGATCCCTGGACGAAGCGGCAATCAGGACCGTCAGATAGGCATCTTTGAGGTCCAGTTTCACCATCCAGTCCCCTGGGATCAGTAAGTCCCGAAGGAGGTGAATACCCTCCATCTTGAAGTGGCGGTAGCGCACCACGGAGTTCAGGGCCCGGAGATTTATAACCGGACGCATTTGCCCACCTTTCTTCTGAACTAGGAAGATGTTGCTGAGCACGCCCCTCGGGGCGGAAGGGGCCCTCTCGATCGCCCTCTTTTGAAAAAGGGAAAACAGCTCTAAGTCCACGAGCTCTCTGTCTGGTGGGGCTAGGGGAAGTGGTGGGGGAGAAGGAATGAGGTTTGGTGAACCCGTGAGCTCTATGTGGAACCCCTGTACAGTGGTCAGAACCCACGGGTCTGATGTAATGCTGGACCAAACGTGGAAACAAAGACGGAGTCTGCCCCCTACACAAGGAACCAAAGAAGCCCCCACTGGGGGAAGACTTACCGAAGGACTTTCGGAAATTAGGATTTCCTCGGACAGACCTCGAACTCCATTGGCCGCCTCTGGCCGGAAAGAACGGAGGAGGATTCCTTTGGTCCTGGAAGGGCGGTCTTTGATTGAAGGAGCCTCTGCCCGAGCTGCGGGCCTGGAAACTGGAGCGGCCGGACAGACGGCCCCTACTACTGCCGGCCCTAGTGGAGACCCGTCCCTGAAAGACCCTTCTCATGGAGGACTGGGCCTTGTCCAGGGCGGTAAATGCCCCTACGTATCTGCTGAGGTCCTTAATAAAGGAATCCCCGAACAGCAGACCCTGAGCATCCCTTCCTGACTCAGTGAGTGCCAGGTTGGCCAATTTCGGGTCAATTTTAAACAAAATGGCTTTACGCCGTTCAATGGCCAGGGAGGAGTTTGTGCTGCCCGCGATACAAATGGCCCTCTGTATCCAGCCCGTAAGCTCCTCCGGATCTATCGGAGAGCCGTCCGCTCTGGCCGATTCGGCCATCTCAAAAATTTTGGCAAGGGGGCCAAAAATGTCAAGGAGTTTATCCTGACAACTCCTAATTGCGGAATCTAACCCCATGCGGGGGTTCCAGCCGGTTTTAGCCAAGAACTGGGTCATCTTTGGATCCACAGATGGCGTATCACAGACCTTGTTGGGGATCAATGGTCTGGGGCATTCGGCTCGGAGCTTGCTGCGCGCCTCTTTGCTAAGAGGACGGCGCACCCAATGTTCCAGGTAATCGCTCACATGAGCCACTGGCAGCCACTCCGCCGACCTAGGGTGGTGGAGGGAATCAGGATCAAATAATGGGATGCCTGAGGGGTCCACCAGGGTAGAAACCGTGTTAGGGGCAGTGGCGGAGGCGCCCACGGACCCAGAGGTGGAAGGCCTAGGGCCAGCATCATCTGGAAATTCAGATTCCATCTCCCCTTCAGATTGGCCGCTTGCCTCCGCATAAGCCTCCATATCAGATTCTACATCCGAATCTATATCATCAGTTTGTGCTCTAGCACATTTTCACTTTCGCGTCCGTTCTGCCTGACGCGGCAAGGCTCTTTTGCGCGATCTAAGCGCGCTATCATGGGTGGCTTGGATCACACCAATCATAGTCTCCTGGGGTGCAGGAGGTTCAACAATGGTAGGCTGCGGGCTCATAAGCACAGGCGCGGGAATAGAGGGGCCAGGGGCATGGGCAGCTAGGGCCTGAGAGATGGTTTTAGAGATCATAGAAGACATGGATCCCATTGCCTCTATAATAGCGCTGGAGACCGAGCGTTGAAGCTCTAGGGCCTGCGCATTCACGGTTGGAATATCGGGGTCCCCAGTGCATGGGGTGGGGATTGACCCAGAGGGGGAGCGATCAGAGGACATAATATGGCTAAAGGTAAATATATATATATATAACCAGCCTGAAGGCCTAACCTAGTAGGGAGGTCTAAGCTAAAATGGCCAAGAATAGAAAAGGAAAACCTAAACTAACTAGGGGTTAATCACCCCAGACGCCGCCGAACCGGAGCAGGAGCACAGCCAGCCGACCGACCGAACACCAGACCGGAAGTGATGTCCGAAATCCCGCGATAGGAAGGGCGGGAGCTCCCCAAGATGGCCGCTGAGATCCCGCGAGATCTCGGAGCCGCGGGAAGCGAGCGGGACCCGCCGCTGACACCTGAAGCGCCGATAACCAGAGGGGAGAACCGGCGCAGCGATAGGAGGTAAAGCAGAGCAAACCCCTCAAGAGAAACAGCGGCGAAACACACTAGAACCCGACGCAGGGGAGGAAGAACGGAGGGCAGGGGGGAAAAGGGAGGGGGGGGGAGAGACCCCCAAGCGATAAACGCAATAAGCGTGGGGCAAACAGACCAAAATAAGGAAAAATACCCACAATGAGGGGAAACACCAAACCCAGCAAAAGGGTAGAAGGCTATGTATAATAGACAATCCTTAATAAAAACACAGGTTAATAGAATAAATGAGACTCATAAAACATGTAATAACAGCCATAAAACACAGAAATGACTTATCTCTGGTGGAGCAGCAAAGAAAGAGGAAGTTACTAAGAGGACGCTGCTTATTATAGGATCTGAGAGGGGTGGATCCTTTATTGTTATGATTATGTAAATTTCTTCTTTGCTGCTATTGGTGGAAAGTAAAGAAGGAGATAGCAATATGAGCCTCCGTGTCTTGAGGTAAAACTCAGGATAAGTAATGTATGTACACAGTGACTGCACCAGCAGAATAGTGAGTGCAGCTCTGGAGTATAATACAGGATGTAACTCAGGATAAGTAATGTATGTACACAGTGACTGCACCAGCAGAATAGTGAGTGCAGCTCTGGAGTATAACACAGGGTGTAACTCAGGATCAGTACAGGATAAGTAATGTATGTACACAGTGACTGCACCAGCAGAATAGTGAGTGCAGCTCTGCAGTATAATACAGGATGTAACTCAGGATCAGTACAGGATAAGTAATGTGTGTACACAGTGACTGCACCAGCAGAATAGTGAGTGCAGCTCTGGAGTATAATACAGGATGTAACTCAGGATCAGTACAGGATAAGTAATGTATGTACACAGTGACTGCACCAGCAGAATAGTGAGTGCAGCTCTGGAGTATAATACAGAATGTAACTCAGGATCAGTACAGGATAAGTAATGTATGTACACAGTGACTGCACCAGTGGAATAGTGAGTGCAGCTCTGAAGTATAATACAGGATGTAACTCAGGATCAGTACAGGATAAGTAATGTATGTACTCAGTGACTGCACCAGCAGAACAGTGAGTGCAGCTCTGGAGTATAATACAGGATGTAACTCAGGATCAGTACAGGATAAGTAATGTATGTGCACAGTGACTGCACCAGCAGAATAGTGAGTGCAGCTCTGGAGTATAATACAGGATGTAACTCAGGATCAGTACAGGATAAGTAATGTACTTACACAGTGACTGCACCAGCAGAATAGTGAGTGCAGCTCTGGAGTATAATACAGGATGTAACTCAGGATCAGTACAGGATAAGTAATGTATGTACACAGTGACTGCACCAGCAGAATAGTGAGTGCAGCTCTGGAGTATAATACAGGATGTAACTCAGGATCAGTACAGGATAAGTAATGTATGTACACAGTGACTGTACCAGCAGAATAGTGAGTGCAGCTCTGGAGTATGGGATGTATTTGCAGCCCACAGATGACGGGTTGGATAAAGATGAAGCAGAGCAGGATTACGCTCCTCCACCCTCTGCTCATGGACGCCCGCTCCCCGGAGGCAGTGTCGCCGAGCTGTGTACATACGAGCAGCTTGTGGGTCGTCCATTTGCAGACTCTTCTGTGATTTATATGTGAGTTTTTTTCGGATCATTTGCTGCGATGAATCACAGTTTATCAGCACAATGACCGATTTATCAAACATACGTTTGTGCCAAATGTTTAGTGCAATCGTCTTCTGGTGGCGCTTTCTCTATTGTGTTTTCTTGGTGTCCTCTGCAGAAATGCGTCTGTGGCCCCGCGCCTCATGTTTAGCGCACTTTGGGGCCCCTCTAATGAGCTACAAAAACACTTGAGCTGGAATGTTCCTATGAATATTGTATAGGGCAGTGATGGTGAACCTCTTAGAGACCGAGTGCCCAAACTGCAACCCAAAACCCACTTATTTATCGCAAAGTGCCAACACGGCAACTTACCCTGAACACCAATATCCTATATCTTCCATGTACTTTATCATTTAGCTATAGCAGCCGGCCTACATTCAGTGCGCCGCCTGTGCTGTTCATAGTGCGCCCTGCGCTGATGAATGGCAGGAAAAGTCTAAGGCATATTGGTACACCATAGACTTTCTCCAGGGTGAGGGTGCCCACAGAGAGGGCTCTGAGTGCCGCCTCTGGCACCCGTGCCATAGGTTCGCCATCACTGGTATAGGGGCTGGAATGATCGCTGTGGGGCTCAGAGAAGGAGCCGCTATTCCGCTTCAGTGTGGTAATGGCGGCTGTGAAAGCTCGTATTCCGGGCCGGTTACTTTACCGTTAAGCTAATCACTCTCTAATTAATACACATTTCAGAATAATTTATACTGGTGCGATCACACGCTGCAGGATTAAAGCACCGCGCCAGCTTGCCTTGAATATTACATTCGTGTTCTACTCCAATCACATCCAAAGCTGCATTAAATCTTTGCTGGTTTTCTGTTCACTGCCAGATGGTCAGCCTCCATAGGGAGCATGCTCAGCATCAGTTCACTTGTAGGGGCCGTGCTGCACCCCTTCACTGCTGGGGGCTGGGGTCTCTGCTAAAACAGAGGGCGGACCGACCCCCAACAGTCAGAGAGGTGGCAACCTGTGCCGATGATTTGTGCAGTCGTACAGTCACCTTGCATGTATATATCAGTAGTGTGCCCACTGTGGTATTATATGGGCACTGCTACATGGGACTGCTACATGGGACTGTATGGAGATATTATACGGGCACTGCTACATGGGACTGTATGGAGCTATTATACGGGCACTGCTACATGGGACTGTATGGAGCTATTATATGGGCACTGCTACATGGGACTGTATGGAGATATTATACGGGCACTGCTACATGGGACTGTATGGAGCTATTATATGGGCACTGCTACATGGGCCTGTATGGCGCTATTATATGGGCACTGCTACATGGGACTGTATGGAGCTATTATACGGGCACTGCTACATGGGACTGTATGGAGCTATTATATGGGCACTGCTACATGGGACTGTATGGAGCTATTATACGGGCACTGCTACATGGGACTGTATGGAGCTATTATATGGGCACTGCTACATGGGACTGTATGGAGCTATTATACGGGCACTGCTACATGGGACTGTATGGAGCTATTATATGGGCACTGCTACATGGGACTGTATGGAGCTATTATATGGGGACTGCTACATGGGACTGTATGGAGCTATTATATGGGCACTGCTACATGGGCCTGTATGGAGCTATTATACGGGCACTGCTACATGGGACTGTATGGAGCTATTATACGGGCACTGCTACATGGGACTGTATGGAGCTATTATATGGGCACTGCTACATGGGACTGTATGGAGCTATTATATGGGGACTGCTACATGGGACTGTATGGAGCTATTATATGGGCACTGCTACATGGGACTGTATGGAGCTATTATACGGGCACTGCTACATGGGACTGTATGGAGCTATTATACGGGCACTGCTACATGGGACTGTATGGAGCTATTATATGGGCACTGCTACATGGGCCTGTATGGCGCTATTATATGGGCACTGCTACATGGGACTGTATGGAGCTATTATACGGGCACTGCTACATGGGACTGTATGGAGCTATTATAGGGGCACTGCTACATGGGACTGTATGGAGCTATTATACGGGCACTGCTACATGGGACTGTATGGAGCTATTATATGGGCACTGCTACATGGGACTGTATGGAGCTATTATATGGGGACTGCTACATGGGACTGTATGGAGCTATTATATGGGCACTGCTACATGGGACTGTATGGAGCTATTATATGGGCACTGCTACATGGGACTGTATGGAGCTATTATATGGGGACTGCTACATGGGACTGTATGGAGCTATTATATGGGCACTGCTACATGGGCCTGTATGGCGCTATTATATGGGCACTGCTACATGGGACTGTATGGAGCCATTATATGGGCACTGCTACATGGGACTGTATGGCGCTATTATATGGGCACTGCTACATGGGACTGTATGGAGATATTATATGGGCACTGCTACATGGGACTGTATGGAGCTATTATATGGGCACTGCTACATGGGACTGTATGGAGCTATTATACGGGCACTGCTACATGGGACTGTATGGAGCTATTATATGGGCACTGCTACATGGGACTGTATGGAGCTATTATACGGGCACTGCTACATGGGACTGTATGGAGCTATTATATGGGCACTGCTACATGGGACTGTATGGAGCTATTATATGGGCACTGCTACATGGGACTGTATGGAGCTATTATATGGGCACTGCTACATGGGACTGTATGGAGCTATTATACGGGCACTGCTACATGGGACTGTATGGAGCTATTATATGGGCACTGCTACATGGGACTGTATGGCGCTATTATATGGGCACTGCTACATGGGACTGTATGGAGCCATTATATGGGGACTGCTACATGGGACTGTATGGAGATATTATATGGGCACTGCTACATGGGACTGTATGGAGCTTTTATATGGGCACTGCTACATGGGACTGTATAGAGCCATTATATGGGGACTGCTACATGGGACTGTACGGAGCTATTATATGGGCACTGCTACATGGGACTGTATGGAGCTATTATATTGGCACTGCTACATGGGACTGTACGGAGCTATTATATGGGCACTGCTACATGGGACTGTATGGAGCTATTATATGGGCACTCTTCCTTGGGTATTATTTTGGCGCTGTGTTGCAATCCTCTTTGGCACTAAATGGTGGTATTATTTGGGCAGTGTGAGGCACATTTTTTAGGGGGTATTTTGGCAGTACAACTGAACCCATCATTTCTTGCTTTCTCAATATCCCTAACCCTAACCCCCCAGTCTTCATCCAGTCCAGTAATTGTATATAATGGAATAGTTATCTGCCCCTGGTCTCTGTCGCCGCGGCTGTCCTGGGTGTCGGGGTTTGTTTCTTCCTGGTCTTGGCTTTTGAGCTCCTTCTCCAGTGCCCCCCCTCCTTCTCCAGTGCCCCCCCTCCTTCTCCAGTGCCCCCCCTCCTTCTCCAGTGCCCCCCCTCCGGCCTCCATTATGGAGGCTGTCACCTCGCGCTTGTTGATATTTAAAGGCTGAATTATTAAATGACTCGCCCAGAGCCTTGTGTCAGCGGGATAATATACGGGATCATTATAACGGTGTAAGGTTCCCTGAGACGCAGGCTGAGCGTATCCAACTCTGCTGTCCAGCGAGGCTAGCCAGACATTGCAGAACTACAACTCCCAGCGGGCAGTCAGGGAGCATCAGGAGCTGCAGTTTTACTAAAGGTTAGAGATTGCTGATCTGCAGAAACCAAGGGAATTCCAAGAAGAGGTGAATGTCCAAATGCTCCCCCACCAGGTGGCGCCATTCTGCATTGAACGCTGGTAGCGCCCACTGGTGTAGAGCCTCATTCACACGTCAGTGTTCGGTCAGTGATTGTGAGCCAAGACCAGGGCTGGAGCCTCCGCAGACATAGGGTATGAGGGAAGGATCTGCTCCTGGTTTTGGATAAAAATCACTGATGGAAATCACTGAGCGAACACGGACGCGTGACTGAGCCATAACACGCAGCTGTCGCCATGAGATTTGCTGCGGATTTCACCCTTTGCCTTATAACAAGAGGATGCAGAAATCGACCACAAATGGTTCAAAATCCTCTGCGTGCCCGAAAATATGCAGATTTTTTTTACTGTATTGTGAATGGAGATTTTGAAAAAAAAAAAAAAAAACTCCATTCACTTGCCATATGGAATTCTGCCCCTCCATTCACTGCAGGAGCGGGCACCAGAGCGGGCACCAGGGCGGCCCCTCACCTGTCGGACACTTCTGGCCTATCCTGCAAATAAGACAATTGTATAATGGAAACGTTTACAAATCATCTAATACTTTGCACTGTGTCTACTTATACTTCACAATCTGTGCTTGATGTCAGTGAATGGAAACTGTCCTTGTTTCATTCCAAGGCTTAAAGGGGTATTCCGGTTGTTAAAATTTTGATTGGTAGGGGTAATGTTGCTTGGACCCCCATCAGTCACCTCTCGGAGCCCCCAGAGTACAGCACTTGGTAATTTCTGGGACTCCCATACAGATGATTGGAGTGGTAGTTATCGTGTCCATCCTGCTGCTCCATTCATTTCAGGCGGCTCTGAGGGGTTGGGGGCAACTCGTTCTCGTGATCAGTGGGGGTCCCAGAGGTCGGACCCTGACCAATCTGTCCTGTGGATAACACCCAGAGTACCCCTTTAAGAATCTTGTGCAGTTATATGATCAGGATAGAGTCTCGGTAAGTAAACCATGTTTCCCATTCACTGACAGCAAGAAAAAAAATCTTATGGTAGGGAATGGATACACAAACTGTACTTAGAAAAATATAATGTCATGAGCTGCAGCCTGCTCATCTGAGTATAGCACTGTTCATCCAGAGCCACCTGGTTCACGAATAAAATACCATACCTACAGTGCACACTGACACACACAGGCAGAAAAAAAGGAGAGAGGAAGTGGTTGTGTAATTCTGTACATTCTGCATTTCAGGGTCCATGGAAAGCTGGGTCACAGGACGACGACCCCGGGGCTGAGAATTCAGGTAAATTCTTAGCATTTCCAAAAGTTTCTAAAGTTATTATTTATAAATAGATGCAAATGATGTGTAATGTAGCAAGTGTCAGAAGTTGGAAACATTTTGAGTTTATTTACAGTAAGCATTGATCATCAGTAATTACAAATTGACATAACTACAACTCTCAGCGTGCTCACAGGCTGACATGGGTATAAAGTAATTAGTGACAACCCTAAGGGCCCCCACTGCAGGACTAATGTTGTCACCCGTCACTCCTACTGCTCTGTGAGCAGGTGTCAGTCTTCACTGTAGTTCTCGCATTCTATTCCTGAGCAGTACTATGGCATATGTAGTCTCTCGTTAGCTAGACTTTTATACCCCCTTTTATAACACTGATTGCTGTCAGTGACCTACAGTTTGGCTGGCCCCAGTGTTTCAGCACCACGGACAGCAGTTTATAACACATCTGGACTTTTAAGTTCTAATCTTGCAATGCTATAAAGGGGGATGGGACAATCCCTTTAAGTAAGTGACCCCCCCCCCCCCCCGGTCCAGCAGTTGCATGACAACCAATCAGATTCCACCTCTGACACATTTTGAGACGCCTATTGGATGATGGGAGCAGTGAAATGATTGGTTGCTATGGGCAACGACTCCATTCTCTTACATAATTTTTGATACATTTTATTCCCCCACAGTGTTTGCTTTGACCCTTTAAAGGCTGGGGGGCGCTGTTGCATTGAATTCTATGGAAAGTATTTTCTACCAGCTGTGGTAAAAAGTGGTACTGCAAGTGGCAGCAATAAATGGCGCTAAGAGGTGAATGAATGATCCCCAGAAATATCCAATGTCCCCTTATAATCATCAGGAGGAGAGCGATAACTAAATACAGATACGGCAAACGTTAATTTAACATTGAAACAAATGGTTTGCAATACTTAAAAGGGCAATTTAACATTTGCTACCCCTGCATATTAGATTATACAAGATATCTGTTTTCCCAGGATGTGATATATCTTCTTTAATATTCTAGAAATGGAAAGTGGCTATAAATCTTGTGTGTCAGAGAGTGGGAGGCCGGCGGCGTATACACGGAGTAACAATGTCCCAGTCCTGGAAACATCACAGGACTATTCCGGAGCACATGAATAGCATGCTAAAGCTACAGTGGACACTGACACTTTATAGACTCTATGTGCATAGCTGGGTGATGACCTCTATGGGCGCAGTGTCGGTGGCATAGCTTTCATATAGGTATGTGGCACCCATGGGAAACAAGGTAAGGTGTTATATAGGGGCAGCGTCATGTAAACGTCCCCCCTTCTGCATTAGTATATGGGGGGACACCACCCTCCTGAGCAGGAACAAGTGCTAGTACCCTTTTATTTGTATGTGGTATAGCAGCTATTCACTATAATGCTGCTGAGCGTCAGTACCAGGCACAGCCCACCGACAGGTCTGGCGCGGTTTTACTAATCCTATACAACCTCTTTAAAGAGCTAAAAGATGACGGTCATGTCTGCTGTCGTTTCTTAATGTCTCTTTACAGGGGCGAGGTCTCAGTTTTGTCTGATTCAGAATCCCTTGAAAAGACATAATTCCATGATAAAGCTGCCCGCAGCCACCACTAGGGGGAGCTCCGTGCAAGCTGTTAGTATTGAGTTAGATATATAAAGCTGCATGTAATGAGCTCCCCCTAGTGGTGGCTGCACATATCTAGGATGTAATCCTGTAGCTCTGCAGGGGATTTGGAGCTGTGAGGTGTGCCGAGGGGGCTCGGTGGGGATATAAGGTGTGCCGAGGGGGCTCGGTGGGGATATAAGGTGTGCCGAGGGGGCTCGGTGGGGATATAAGGTGTGCCGAGGGGGCTCGGTGGGGATATAAGGTGTGCCGAGGGGCTCGGTGGGGATATAAGGTGTGCCGAGGGGGCTCGGTGGGTATATAAGGTGTGCCGAGGGGGCTCGGTGGGTATATAAGGTGTGCCGAGGGGGCGCGGTGGGTATATATGTGTGCTGAGGGGGCTCGGTGGGGATATAAGGTGTGCTGAGGGGGCTCGGTGGGGATATAAGGTGTGCTGAGTGGGCTCGGGGGTATATAAGGTGTGCTGAGGGGGCTCGGTGGGGATATAAGGTGTGCTGAGGGGGCTCGGTGGGGATATGAGGTGTGCTGAGGGTGCTTGGTGGGGATATCAGGTATGCCGAGAGGGCTTGGTGGGGATATAAGGTATGCCGAGAGGTCTTGGTGGGGATATAAGGTGTGCTGAGGGGGCTCGGTGGGGATATCAGGTGTGCTGAGTGGGCTCGGGGGTATATAAGGTGTGCTGAGGGGGTTCGGTGGGGATATGAGGTGTGCTGAGGGGGCTCGGTGGGGATATAAGGTGTGCTGAGTGGGCTCGGGGGTATATAAGGTGTGCTGAGGGGGCTCGGTGGGGATATAAGGTGTGCTGAGGGGGCTCGTGGGGATATAAGGTGTGCTGAGGCGTATATAAGGTGTGCTGAGGGGGCTCGGTGGGGATATAAGGTGTGCCGAGGGGGCTCGGTGGGGATATAAGGTGTGCCGAGGGGGCTCGGTGGGTATATAAGGTGTGCCGAGGGGGCTCGGTGGGGATATAAGGTGTGCTGAGGGGGCTCGGTGGGTATATAAGGTGTGCCGAGGGGGCTCGGTGGGTATATAAGGTGTGCCGAGGGGGCTCGGTAGGTATATAAGGTGTGCTGAGGGGGCTCGGTGGGGATATAAGGTGTGCTGAGGGGGCTTGGGGGTATATAAGGTGTGCTGAGGGGGCTCGGGGGTATATAAGGTGTGCTGAGTGGGCTCGGGGTATATAAGGTGTGCTGAGGGGGCTCGGTGGGGATATCAGGTGTGCCGAGAGGGCTTGGTGGGGATATAAGGTGTGCTGAGGGGGCTCGGTGGGGATATAAGGTGTGCTGAGGGGGCTCGGGGGTATATAAGGTGTGCTGAGTGGGCTCGGGGTATATAAGGTGTGCTGAGGGGGCTCGGTGGGGATATCAGGTGTGCCGAGAGGGCTTGGTGGGGATATAAGGTTTGCTGAGGGGGCTCGGTGGGGATATAAGGTGTGCCGAGGGGGCTCGGTGGGTATATAAGGTGTGCCGAGGGGGCTCGGTGGGTATATAAGGTGTGCTGAGGGGGCTCGGTGGGTATATAAGGTGTGCCGACGGGGCTCGGTGGGTATATAAGGTGTGCCGAGGGGGCTCGGTAGGTATATAAGGTGTGCTGAGGGGGCTCGGTGGGGATATAAGGTGTGCTGAGGGGGCTCGGGGGTATATAAGGTGTGCTGAGTGGGCTCGGGGTATATAAGGTGTGCTGAGGGGGCTCGGTGGGGATATCAGGTGTGCCGAGAGGGCTTGGTGGGGATATAAGGTGTGCTGAGGGGGCTCGGTGGGGATATAAGGTGTGCTGAGGGGGCTCGGGGGTATATAAGGTGTGCTGAGTGGGCTCGGGGTATATAAGGTGTGCTGAGGGGGCTCGGTGGGGATATCAGGTGTGCCGAGAGGGCTTGGTGGGGATATAAGGTTTGCTGAGGGGGCTCGGTGGGGATATAAGGTGTGCCGAGGGGGCTCGGTGGGTATATAAGGTGTGCCGAGGGGGCTCGGTGGGTATATAAGGTGTGCTGAGGGGGCTCGGTGGGTATATAAGGTGTGCCGAGGGGGCTCGGTGGGTATATAAGGTGTGCCGAGGGGGCTCGGTAGGTATATAAGGTGTGCTGAGGGGGCTCGGTGGGGATATAAGGTGTGCTGAGGGGGCTCGGGGGTATATAAGGTGTGCTGAGTGGGCTCGGGGTATATAAGGTGTGCTGAGGGGGCTCGGTGGGGATATCAGGTGTGCCGAGAGGGCTTGGTGGGGATATAAGGTTTGCTGAGGGGGCTCGGTGGGGATATAAGGTGTGCTGAGGGGGCTCGGTGGGGATATCAGGTGTGCCGAGAGGGCTTGGTGGGGATATAAGGTTTGCTGAGGGGGCTCGGTGGGTATATAAGGTGTGCTGAGGGGGCTCGTGGGGATATAAGGTGTGCCGGGGGGGCTCGGTGGGGATATAAGGTGTGCCGAGGGGGCTCGGTAGGTATATAAGGTGTGCTGAGGGGGCTCGGTGGGGATATCAGGGGTGTGAGGCTTTCTGCACACACATCCCTCGTTGCCGTCATGGGTAAAATGGGCGATTTATCAGAGTTGGGAATGATAATTGGCTTTCGAGCCCCAGGTTGGGGTATTTCTGAACCTGCGCAGTGTGAACTGTCCTCGTTCTGCTGTGGTGAATGTGTCTGGTGAGTGGACAAATGGCGCCAATAAGTCACGTGTAAACTGAGGAGCACCAGATGCCATTGATGTGAGAGGTGAACGTCCCCTGTGAAGGTGAGCGAGGGCCAACTGACGCTACAGTGGAACAGCTCCCCCCCAAAATGAACCAGGGGGCGACTGGGCCTCCGGAGCAGACGGACGGACACTGCACCTCTGATAATGAAGCTGCATCGGCAGGAAAGGCTTCAGTTTTCGGCAGTATCAGAATTGGACCTCTGCTGATTGGTAAAGGGTTGTCTTCTCCAATCCATTTTCTGCTTCATGGAACGGATGGACGTTGGTGTGTCAGGCAAGAAACATCAGAGAGGGAACACCCTGCAGCCATTGCTGGAAGAACACAAGCTGGTGGGGGCAGCGTTATGGTCTGGGGAGGTTTAAGGAGCATTTGGGTATGAATCCATGGCAGATAGCGTACACCCATACATGCTGATTGTCTCCTCTGGGGCGGATGGGATCTTCCAGCAAGAAAATACGACTTGTCACACGGCTAGAAAAGTGCAACATTGGTTGGAAGAACAAGACCAAGACTTCCAAGTACTACCCTGGACCCTAATTCCTCAGACTAGAACCCAATGGAGCATCTGCGGGATCACCTCGATGGTCGTGTTCTCTCTATGGATCTGCTCCCTCCATTATCTGTGGGACCAGCTCGATGGTCGTGTTCTCTCTATGGATCTGCCCCCCACCCCTCCATTATCTGTGGGACCAGCTCGATGGTCGTGTTCTCTCTATGGATCTGCCCCCCACCCCTCCATTATCTGTGGGACCACCTCGATGGTCATGTTCTCTCTATGGATCTGCTCCCTCCATTATCTGTGGGACCACCTGGATGGTCGTGTTCTCTCTATGGATCTGCTCCCTCCATTATCTGTGGGACCACCTGGATGGTCGTGTTCTCTCTATGGATCTGCTCCCTCCATTATCTGTGGGACCACCTGGATGGTCGTGTTCTCTCTATGGATCTGCTCCCCATCCCCTCCATTATCTGTGGGACCAGCTCGATGGTCGTGTTCTCTCTATGGATCTGCCCCCCACCCCTCCATTATCTGTGGGACCACCTCGATGGTCATGTTCTCTCTATGGATCTGCTCCCTCCATTATCTGTGGGACCACCTGGATGGTCGTGTTCTCTCTATGGATCTGCTCCCTCCATTATCTGTGGGACCACCTGGATGGTCGTGTTCTCTCTATGGATCTGCTCCCTCCATTATCTGTGGGACCACCTGGATGGTCGTGTTCTCTCTATGGATCTGCTCCCTCCATTATCTGTGGGACCACCTGGATGGTCGTGTTCTCTCTATGGATCTGCTCCCTCCATTATCTGTGGGACCACCTGGATGGTCGTGTTCTCTCTATGGATCTGCTCCCTCCATTATCTGTGGGACCACCTGGATGGTCGTGTTCTCTCTATGGATCTGCTCCCTCCATTATCTGTGGGACCACCTCAATGATCGTGTTCTCTCTATGGATCTGCTCCCTCCATTATCTGTGGGACCACCTGGATGGTCATGTTCCCTCTATGATCCTCCCCCCGGTGGGATGCGCTGCAGACATCATGGCCCCAGATACCTGTGACGTCCTAGCAGGACCTTATGGAGTCCCTCCGGGCCGCACCCAGCGGATACTCTGGATATTGGCTGGTGGTTGGAATAATGGGGCCCCACTGTGTATAAAGTGCACGTGCAGTGTATGTAGACTGTGTATATAGTGCACGTGCAGTGTATATATGTATACTGTGTGTATAAAGTGCACGTGCAGTGTATGTAGACTGTGTGTATATAGTGCACGTGCAGTGTATATATGTAGACTGTGTGTATATAGTGCACGTGCAGTGTATGTAGACTGTGTGTATATAGTGCACGTGCAGTGTATGTAGACTGTGTGTATAAAGTGCACGTGCAGTGTATGTAGACTGTGTGTATATAGTGCACGTGCAGTGTATGTAGACTGTGTGTATATAGTGCACGTGCAGTGTATGTAGACTGTGTGTATATAGTGCACGTGCAGTGTATATATGTATACTGTGTGTATAAAGTGCACGTGCAGTGTATGTAGACTGTGTGTATATAGTGCACGTGCAGTGTATATATGTATACTGTGTGTATATAGTGCACGTGCAGTGTATGTAGACTGTGTGTATATAGTGCACGTGCAGTGTATGTAGACTGTGTGTATATAGTGCACGTGCAGTGTATGTAGACTGTGTGTATATAGTGCACGTGCAGTGTATGTAGACTGTGTGTATATAGTGCACGTGCAGTGTATGTAGACTGTGTGTATATAGTGCACGTGCAGTGTATGTAGACTGTGTGTATATAGTGCACGTGCAGTGTATGTAGACTGTGTGTATATAGTGCACGTGCAGTGTATGTAGACTGTGTGTATATAGTGCACGTGCAGTGTAATGTAGACTGTGTGTATATAGTGCACGTGCAGTGTATGTAGACTGTGTGTATATAGTGCACGTGCAGTGTATGTAGACTGTGTGTATATAGTGCACGTGCAGTGTATGTAGACTGTGTGTATATAGTGCACGTGCAGTGTATGTAGACTGTGTGTATATAGTGCACGTGCAGTGTATGTAGACTGTGTGTATATAGTGCACGTGCAGTGTATGTAGACTGTGTGTATATAGTGCACGTGCAGTGTATATGTAGACTGTGTGTATATAGTGCACGTGCAGTGTATGTAGACTGTGTGTATATAGTGCACGTGCAGTGTATGGTAGACTGTGTGTATATAGTGCACGTGCAGTGTATATGTAGACTGTGTGTATATAGTGCACGTGCAGTGTATGTAGACTGTGTGTATATAGTGCACGTGCAGTGTATGTAGACTGTGTGTATATAGTGCACGTGCAGTGTATGTAGACTGTGTGTATATAGTGCACGTGCAGTGTATGTAGACTGTGTGTATATAGTGCACGTGCAGTGTATGTAGACTGTGTGTATATAGTGCACGGTAGACTGTGTATATAGTTTAGATACTGTGTGTATAAAGTGCACGTGCAGTGTATGTAGACTGTGTGTATATAGTGCACGTGCAGTGTATATATGTAGACTGTGTGTATATAGTGCACGTGCAGTGTATGTAGACTGTGTGTATATAGTGCACGTGCAGTGTATGTAGACTGTGTGTATATAGTGCACGTGCAGTGTATATATGTATACTGTGTGTATAAAGTGCACGTGCAGTGTATGTAGACTGTGTGTATATAGTGCACGTGCAGTGTATATATGTAGACTGTGTGTATATAGTGCACGTGCAGTGTATGTAGACTGTGTGTATATAGTGCACGTGCAGTGTATGTAGACTGTGTGTATATAGTGCACGTGCAGTGTATGTAGACTGTGTGTATATAGTGCACGTGCAGTGTATGTAGACTGTGTGTATATAGTGCACGTGCAGTGTATATATGTAGACTGTGTGTATATAGTGCACGTGCAGTGTATGTAGACTGTGTGTATATAGTGCACGTGCAGTGTATGTAGACTGTGTGTATATAGTGCACGTGCAGTGTATGTAGACTGTGTGTATATAGTGCACGTGCAGTGTATATATGTAGACTGTGTGTATATAGTGCACGTGCAGTGTATGTAGACTGTGTGTATATAGTGCACGTGCAGTGTATGTAGACTGTGTGTATATAGTGCACGTGCAGTGTATGTAGACTGTGTGTATATAGTGCACGTGCAGTGTATATATGTAGACTGTGTGTATATAGTGCACGTGCAGTGTATGTAGACTGTGTGTATATAGTGCACGTGCAGTGTATATATGTAGACTGTGTGTATATAGTGCACGTGCAGTGTATGTAGACTGTGTGTATATAGTGCACGTGCAGTGTATGTAGACTGTGTATATAGTGCACGTGCAGTGTATATATGTAGACTGTGTGTATATAGTGCACGTGCAGTGTATATATGTATACTGTGTGTATAAAGTGCACGTGCAGTGTATGTAGACTGTGTGTATATAGTGCACGTGCAGTGTATATATGTATACTGTGTGTATAAAGTGCACGTGCAGTGTATGTAGACTGTGTGTATATAGTGCACGTGCAGTGTATATATGTATACTGTGTGTATAAAGTGCACGTGCAGTGTATGTAGACTGTGTGTATATAGTGCACGTGCAGTGTATGTAGACTGTGTGTATATAGTGCACGTGCAGTGTATATATGTATACTGTGTGTATAAAGTGCACGTGCAGTGTATGTAGACTGTGTGTATATAGTGCACGTGCAGTGTATATATGTATACTGTGTGTATAAAGTGCACGTGCAGTGTATGTAGACTGTGTGTATATAGTGCACGTGCAGTGTATGTAGACTGTGTGTATATAGTGCACGTGCAGTGTATATATGTATATTCCAGAGTCCTGAGCATGTTCAGGTCATAGCCGCATGGGCAGCAGTGTAACAGACTCATCAGTCATGGACAGGAGCCGAAATGCGCCGGCGCCACTTTTGGCGCACATCCGGATTTATTGTGACCGGCCTCTGATTTGTAGATTCATTTTCTGAATAGATTCAGGACACAAAAACTCTTACAAAGAACACGATGAATAAGAAACTTTCTGGAGGGATTGATGCCGCAATATCGCACCTTCAGCTTCTCCGGATTAATAAAATCTCTGGGTTGTTTTCAATCTTTTGCCGCCCGAGGACGTGAGGAATCTCCCAGTCACATCCCGCTCTCCTCACATTACAAATTTATTAAAATAATAAAACTCTGAGCGCAGGATTTACATTAGAATCGTCTTTTATGGTGTTTTGGACCTGGCGCGCGGCGTCTCCCCTGGTAACCCCCACCATTGGCGCTATTATTTGCCGTCTTGCACGTGGTTGGATCTGCTGATCCCTGCGGTATAATTGGCGTCTTTTCTGCGCCCTCTATAGAGTGGGTTCACGGATGCCGCCGTTCGCCGCGTCGTTCCTGTTTGTGTCACTTTCTATTAGAGGAGAAGCCGTTGTGTGGAATTATGACAATCATAAAGTAATGGTTTATTTAGTGCGCTGAGCGGATGACTATTTTCGTCGGCAGAAGTGCAGAGATTTGTCATTCTGCTCTGTACAAATATAGGAACAAACAGATTGATCGCGGCTTATTAAGCTTCAAATGCGAAATTCAATTCCTTCCGTCTGTAGACGCCAAAGTCACATGGTCTCCGCTACCGCCGGGCATTGTGGGTAATGACCCGTGTCATCACACAAAAAATGGAACTTGGTAACCGAATCATAATTCTAAGTGAAGATTGTTCTATAGACATTAAAGGGACCCTTTTACTTTAATTCTTAAAGGGCTCCTACTCTGTTAGGAAATGGGTTGGGGTGAAACTTCTGGGCAGGGTGGGGGTGGGGAGGCGCACTCCTATGCCATTTAGGATGTGGTCTCCTTTGAATTTAAAAGCATGTAATGTCTCTTTAAGAATAAAAAAAAAATACAAAATACAGTATTTCTTTATTTGTTCTTTTGTTACTTTTTACAATCTTCCAGGCTCCATGTTGTCCATATACAACGTACAGAAGAGTAACAATGTATCACACAGCACTATAACACAACCGTCAACAGTAAATAACAATGTATCAAGCATGTGGGGATTTACAGCAGCTGTAAAGCGAGTCCCTGGATCAACCTAGTAGTGAGCCCGGTATACGGGGAGACGCTCGCTTTACTTGGACTCTGCAGGGCAGCATCATTGGAGAACTATATGGAGGTTTTATTTAGATGCTGCATAATGATACATCTGCTCTGTGGTATTTGGGGCACTGTATAGCAGGAGCGCTGGTTGGGTTCTGGATAGGGGTATTATTTGGACACGTTGTGGTTTAATTAGCTGGGCACTTTACGACGGTAGTAAAATTGGATCTGTATAGAAGTATTGGACACTGTATGATGGTATTATCTGGGCACAGTTACTAATTCAGAACTGGCGGTATTAATTGGGGTCCATGTGGTAGTATTGTTTGGATACTGCTTGTTTTATTTGTGCAATATTGTTATATTACTTAGGCATTTTATGGCAGTATTAATTGGGCTCTGTATTACGTACTGACGATATTATTGGGTGCATTATTTGGACACTTTCGAGCTTATTTGGACATGTTATGGCTGAATTATTTGGACATGTTATGGCAGTATTAGTTGGGTACTGTATTCTCTACTGGCAGGGTTATTTGAACTCTGTAGGGAGAAATAACAGGGGCTCAGTTCCATTTGAGAACAATATAGTTTTATTAGTGGAGACTTATATGGCAGTATTAATTTATGTTTTCTGGAGGGATTATTTGGGCACTGCAAAATATTTGGTTACAGCACGGATGTATTATTTGGGCATTGTATGGTGGTATTTGGGCACACTATATTCATATTGTCTGGACCCTATTGGGATGTATACAGTTTGCAGATATTGGGTACTGTATGACGGTATGGAACGATCATTAGGGCACTGACCGTATTATTTGAGCACTGCATTATAGTATTTGTGCTCTGTATTTGGCATAGTATAGTTGTATTAATTGGGCACTGTTTGACAGTATTACAGCAATTAAGCTGTATGATATATAATAGTTTTTGAAAATAGTATGGCAGTACTATTCGAGCACTAGTAATATATTTTGGTTCTGCATAGTGGTATTAATTGAACGCTGTATGATGGTGGTTGAGCACTGTATGAAGGTATTATTTGGGCTCTATTAGCTTGATTTGGGTACAGTATAGCTAATATTAGTTCAGCGATATTTGGAGGTATTGGAGTAATTACTTACAGCAGTATTTAATCACTGTATGGTGATATGATTTGATATTATTTTTGGGGTTACAGATGGTGGCATGATTTGGACTTTGATAGTTTTATTGGGTCCATGTGTGTTGGCATTAGTTAGGCACTCTATGGCGGTATTGGGCACGGTATGGCGGTGTTATTCAGACACTATGGAGCTTTGAGCAGTTCTGTTTAGCCCAGAAGCCTCCAGTGACCTTGATTCAGTCCTTTAAAAAATGCATGAAGATAAAAAAAAAACCTCAAAAGTGGTGTCCGGGTCTGCGGAGTCTGATTGTGCGCCCGGCGCGATGGATTTTGGCACCTTCTATCTGTATCCAGCTTCTCCTCCTTTTTCCTAAGTTATTGGATTTACTGCCCTGTGTAAATATTACCGCACTTTCTATTCCGCGCGCCCTCAGCTCAATTACTCCTGGTTCAGCGCTCGTCCTGACAGGCACCTTAACCAGACATTCAGCGATATATTAAAATACGAGAAGCCAGAGACGCCGCAATCTACGGACGCTGTAGGAGTTTATTATACAGCGGCATCAATCAGCGCAGAAGAGCTGACTCCGCTTCTCCGCGTAAAATGCAGATATTTCTTGTCCTGCGCCCCTTTATATTTTTTATTTATGCCTCACAGTTTCCAAGAAGCGACTCAATCTGCAAATATAATCAAGAAAACGACCGCGAGATGGAAGGATTCCTGCGCCTGGCATCGTACACGGCTGATGGGTTATCTCCAGATATCAGCGGATGCTGCAATGTCTGACTGGGTATTGTGCTCTAGTCACATCAAGAGCTGCATTTACAATATGGTGTTCTGCAAGAGTCTGACTGAGTATTATGCTGTAGTCACATCCAGAACTGCATTTACAATATGGTGTTCTGCAATGTCTGACTGGGTATTGTGCTCTAGTCACATCAAGAGCTGCAATTACAATATGGCGTTCTGCAAGAGTGTGACTGAGTATTATGCTGTAGTCACATCCAGAACTGCATTTACAATATGGTGTTCTGCAATGTCTGGGTATTATGCTCTAGTTACAAGTCTGCTGGTATGAAGTGAATAGGGTTGAGCTGCAATACCAGGCACAGCCTGTGGACAGGAGTGATGCTGTTTTTGGTAAAAAGTAGCCATGTTTTCTAAGATAATAGGAAAGCAGCTGAATTGTGAGTACAGCTTTGGGGGTGAGTGGAGTAGAGGAAATGGTCTGGATTTGGATGGAATGGGAAATTCTGGTCACAATGGAAGGAGCACTAAGTTGCACTGGTGAAATGAGGACACTTGAGAGGAATGATGGGTGGAGTTGTCCTTAGGTTTGTGTGCTGTATGGGACATTAGTGATTGACCGACGTATCGTCTGAATGTGACTGTATCCCGTGTAGACAATCCTCTGTGCAGCACTTATATCTCCTGCCTTGTACTTGCCTGCACTGATACATTGTAACGGCCCATCAGCTGTGTGGGCAGGCCTAGGTCTGGACTGGTTTTGAGATGAGGTCAAGAATGTAAGTCTAGACAATCCTCTGTGAGATTAACCCATCAGCAGCTCTCTCCAGTCCTGATGGTTTGTTACAATGTATCAGTGCAGGTAAAATGTATCCATCTGGCTTCCAGGCTGTTCCCCTCAGCTCTGAGAAGTATTAGGGTACTTTCACACTAGCGTTTTTCTTTTCTGGCACTGAGTTCCGTCACAGGGGCTCTATACCGGAAAAGAACTGATCAGGCATATCCCCCTGCATTCTGAATGGAGAGTAATCCGTTCAGTTTGCATCAGGATGTCTTCAGTTCAGTCGTTTTGACTGATCAGGCAAAAGAGAAAACCGTAGCATGCTACGGTTTTTTCTCCGGCGAAAAAAACTGAAGACATGCCTGAACGGCGGATCCGGCATTTTTTCCCATAGTAATGTATTAGCGCCGGATCCGGCATTCAGAATACCGGAATGCCGGATCCGTCGTTCCGGCATGCGCATGCGCAGATCGGTAAAAATGCGAAAAATGTACAAGACGGATCCGTCGGTCCGCATGACAAGCGGAGAGACGGATCCGTCCTTGCAATGCATTTGTGAGACGGATCCGCATCCGGATCCGTCTCACAAATGCTTTCAGGCAGCAGCAGATCGGCGGATCCGGCAGCCAGTTCCGACGACGGAACTGCCCGCCGGATCACACTGCCGCAAGTGTGAAAGTAGCCTTAGGTCAGGGCAGATTTTTAATTCTATGGATATAAGCAAGAATGTTCCCATTCAGTGACTGTAAGCAGAGATCTTTAGCATGAAAAGCAATGTACAGAAAGTCTGTTAGAAGGTTGCAGAACTCTTCATGAGACAAGTATTACGTTTTATTTGTGTGACGTGGACTGGCCCTTTAATGGCTTTTCTTACTTTTTACCGTTTTCTTTGCTACTTTGCATTTTGCTCGTTGTTCTTGCGGCCGTCGCTGCTTCCCTCCACCCCCTCCTTGTATGACATTAACAGGAGTGAATCCGTCACCGCGACGCTGTAGAGAACATTCACAATGGTGGCATTAAAGCGTATTTATCTGTGTAGTAAAGGCGGTGGAGGCGGTAAATGCGGCGCTATATCTCCCCGCATACACCCGCACTAAATCACTGCTGCGGCTGCAAAGAACAAACTGTGTGACAGATGCATCCACGCTAATGTCTTCCTTCATCGTACAGATGATGCCAAGTGTTAGAGCTGCGGAAAAATCTATACAAGTCCGAGTCAGTCCGATGCCCTGAAGATGGACGTAATTTAACATCCGTATTACAGCTGTAAGCCCCGCACAGCGCGGGTCTCGGGACCTGATGAAACAGCATAGTAAACATCTACAGTGCCCCTATACTGTATCCTGTCCTACAGTCATCCTCTACCCTGACATGGCTGATAACAGGGGGCAATAGACTGTATTCTCCTGTCCTACAGTCATCCTCTCCCCTGAAATGGCTGATAACAGGGGGCAATAGACTGTCTTCTCCTGTCCTACAGTCATCCTCTACCCTGAAATGGCTGATAACAGGGGGCAATAGACTGTATTCTCCTGTCCTACAGTCGTCCTCTCCCCTGAAATGGCTGATAACAGGGAGCAATAGACTGTATTCTCCTGTCCTACAGTCATCCTCTCCCCTGAGGTGGCTGATAACAGGGGGCAATAGACTGTATTCTCCTGTCCTACAGTCATCCTCTCCCCTGAAATGGCTGATAACAGGGGGCAATAGACTGTATTCTCCTGTCCTACAGTCATCCTCTCCCCTGAAATGGCTGATAACAGGGAGCAATAGACCGTATTCTCCTGTCCTACAGTCATCCTCTCCCCTGAAATGGCTGATAACAGGGGGCAATAGACTGTCTTCTCCTGTCCTACAGTCATCCTCTACCCTGAAATGGCTGATAACAGGGGGCAATAGACTGTATTCTCCTGTCCTACAGTCGTCCTCTCCCCTGAAATGGCTGATAACAGGGAGCAATAGACTGTATTCTCCTGTCCTACAGTCATCCTCTCCCCTGAGGTGGCTGATAACAGGGGGCAATAGACTGTATTCTCCTGTCCTACAGTCATCCTCTCCCCTGAAATGGCTGATAACAGGGGCAATAGACTGTATTCTCCTGTCCTACAGTCATCCTCTCCCCTGAAATGGCTGATAACAGGGAGCAATAGACCGTATTCTCCTGTCCTACAGTCATCCTCTCCCCTGAAATGGCTGATAACAGGGGGCAATAGACTGTATTCTCCTGTCCTACAGTCGTCCTCTCCCCTGAAATGACTGATAACAGGGGGCAATAGACTGTATTCTCCTGTCCTACAGTCATCCTCCCCCAGAAATGGCTGATAACAGGGAGCAATAGACTGTATTCTCCTGTCCTACAGTCATCCTCTCCCCTGAAATGGCTGATAACAGGGGGCAATAGACTGTATTCTCCTGTCCTACAGTCATACTCTCCCCTGAAATGGCTGATAACAGGGGGCAATAGATTGTATTCTCCTGTCCTACAGTCATCCTCTCCACTGAAATGGCTGATAACAGGAGGCAATAGACTGTATTCTCCTGTCCTACAGTCATCCTCTCCCCTGAAATGGCTGATAACAGGGAGCAATAGACCGTATTCTCCTGTCCTACAGTCATCCTCTCCCCTGAAATGGCTGATAACAGGGGGCAATAGACTGTCTTCTCCTGTCCTACAGTCATCCTCTACCCTGAAATGGCTGATAACAGGGGGCAATAGACTGTATTCTCCTGTCCTACAGTCGTCCTCTCCCCTGAAATGGCTGATAACAGGGAGCAATAGATTGTATTCTCCTGTCCTACAGTCGTCCTCTCCCCTGAAATGGCTGATAACAGGGGGCAATAGACTGTATTCTCCTGTCCTACAGTCATCCTCTCCCCTGAGGTGGCTGATAACAGGGGGCAATAGACTGTATTCTCCTGTCCTACAGTCATCCTCTCCCCTGAAATGGCTGATAACAGGGGGCAATAGACTGTATTCTCCTGTCCTACAGTCATCCTCTCCCCTGAAGTCCTACAGTCATCCTCTCCCCTGAAATGGCTGATAACAGGGGGCAATAGACTGTATTCTCCTGTCCTACAGTCATCCTCTCCCCTGAAATGGACTGATAACAGGGAGCAATAGACTGTATTCTCCTGTCCTACAGTCATCCTCCCCCAGAAATGGCTGATAACAGGGAGCAATAGACTGTATTCTCCTGTCCTACAGTCATCCTCTCCCCTGAAATGGCTGATAACAGGGGGCAATAGACTGTATTCTCCTGTCCTACAGTCATACTCTCCCCTGAAATGGCTGATAACAGGGGGCAATAGACTGTATTCTCCTGTCCTACAGTCATCCTCTCCACTGAAATGGCTGATAACAGGAGGCAATAGACTGTATTCTCCTGTCCTACAGTCATCCTCTCCCTGAAATGGCTGATAACAGGTGGCAATAGACTGTATTCTCCTGTCCTACAGTCATCCTCTCCCCTGAAATGGCTGATAACAGGGGCAATAGACTGTATTCTCCTGTCCTACAGTCATTCCTCTCCCCTGAAATGGCTGATAACAGGGGGCAATAGACTGTATTCTCCTGTCCTACAGTCATCCTCTCCCTGACATGGCTGATAACAGGGAGCAATAGACTGTATTCTCCTGTCCTACAGTCATCCTCTCCCCTGAAATGGCAGATAACAGGGGGCAATAGACTGTATTCTCCTGTCCTACAGTCATCCTCTCCCCTGAAATGGCTGATAACAGGGGGCAATAGACTGTATTCTCCTGTCCTACAGTCATTCTCTCCCCTGAAATGGCTGATAACAGGGGGCAATAGACTGTATTCTCCTGTCCTACAGTCATCCTCTCCCTGAAATGGCTGATAACAGGGGGCAATAGACTGTATTCTCCTGTCCTACAGTCATCCTCTCCTCTGAAATGGCTGATAACAGGGGGCAATAGACTGTATTCTCCTGTCCTACAGCAGATAACAGGGGCAATAGACTGTATTCTCCTGTCCTACAGTCATCCTCTCCCCTGAAATGGCAGATAACAGGGGCAATAGACTGTATTCTCCTGTCCTACAGTCATCCTCTCCCCTGAAATGGCAGATAACAGGGGGCAATAGACTGTATTCTCCTGTCCTACAGTCATCCTCTCCCCTGAAATGGCTGATAACAGGGGGCAATAGACTGTATTCTCCTGTCCTACAGTCATCCTCTCCCCTGAAATGGCTGATAACAGGGGGCAATAGACTGTATTCTCCTGTCCTACAGTCATCCTCTCCCCTGAAATGGCTGATAACAGGGGGCAATAGACTGTATTCTCCTGTCCTACAGTCATCCTCTCCCTGAAATGGCTGATAACAGGGGGCAATAGACTGTATTCTCCTGTCCTACAGTCATCCTCTCCCTGAAATGGCTGATAACAGGGGGCAATAGACTGTATTCTCCTGTCCTACAGTCATCCTCTCCCCTGAAATGGCTGATAACAGGGGGCAATAGACTGTATTCTCCTGTCCTACAGTCATCCTCTCCCCTGAAATGGCTGATAACAGGGGCAATAGACTGTATTCTCCTGTCCTACAGTCATCCTCTCCCTGAAATGGCTGATAACAGGGGCAATAGACTGTATTCTCCTGTCCTACAGTCATCTCTCCCCTGAAATGGCTGATAACAGGGGCAATAGACTGTATTCTCCTGTCCTACAGTCATCCTCTCCCTGAAATGGCTGATAACAGGGGGCAATAGACTGTATTCTCCTGTCCTACAGTCATCCTCTCCCCTGAAATGGCTGATAACAGGGGGCAATAGACTGTATTCTCCTGTCCTACAGTCATCCTCTCCCCTGAAATGGCTGATAACAGGGGGCAATAGACTGTATTCTCCTGTCCTACAGTCATCCTCTCCCCTGAAATGGCTGATAACAGGGGGCAATAGACTGTATTCTCCTGTCCTACAGTCATCCTCTCCCCTGAAATGGCTGATAACAGGGAGCAATAGACTGTATTCTCCTGTCCTACAGTCATCCTCTCCCCTGAAATGGCTGATAACAGGGAGCAATAGACTGTATTCTCCTGTCCTACAGTCATCCTCCCCCCTGAAATGGCTGATAACAGGGAGCAATAGACTGTATTCTCCTGTCCTACAGTCGTCCTCTCCCCTGAAATGGCTGATAACAGAGAGCAATAGACTGTATTCTCCTGTCCTACAGTCGTCCTCTCCCCTGAAATGGCTGATAACAGAGAGCAATAGACTGTATTCTCCTGTCCTACAGTCATCCTCTCCCCTGAAATGGCTGATAACAGGGAGCAATAGATTGTATTCTCCTGTCCTACAGTCGTCCTCTCCCCTGAAATGGCTGATAACAGGGGGCAATAGACTGTATTCTCCTGTCCTACAGTCATCCTCTCCCCTGAAATGGCTGATAACAGGGGGCAATAGACTATATTCTCCTGTCCTACAGTCATCCTCCCCCCTGATATGGCTGATAACAGGGGGCAATAGACTGTATTCTCCTGTCCTACAGTCATCCTCCCCCTGAAATGGCTGATAACTGGGGGCAATAGACTGTATTCTCCTGTCCTACAGTCATCCTCTGCCCTGAAATGGCTGATAACAGGGGGCAATAGACTGTATTCTCCTGTCCTACAGTCATCCTCTCCCCTGAAATGGCTGATAACAGGAGGCAATAGACTGTATTCTCCTGTCCTACAGTCGTCCTCTCCCTTGAAATGGCTGATAACAGGGGGCAATAGACTGTATTCTCCTGTCCTACAGTCATCCTCCCCCCTGAAATGGCTGATAACTGGGGGCAATAGACTGTATTCTCCTGTCCTACAGTCATCCTCTGCCCTGAAATGGCTGATAACAGGGGGCAATAGACTGTATTCTCCTGTCCTACAGTCATCCTCTCCCCTGAAATGGCTGATAACAGGAGGCAATAGACTGTATTCTCCTGTCCTACAGTCGTCCTCTCCCTTGAAATGGCTGATAACAGGGGGCAATAGACTGTATTCTCCTGTCCTACAGTCGTCCTCTCTCTTGAAATGGCTGATAACCGGGGGCAGTAGATATGCAACCTGTTTATTCCTCTGGGATGGGTCTGGGGTCCCCCTATTACAGCGGTTAGGTGATGGCGGAATTAGTCTCCTGTCGCGCCCCTTGACGTGCGATCTGCCCGCATCTCTTGCGGCGTTGCTGCCACATTGAATCCTCCTCTCCGGTTGCCTGTTTCCGGCTCCTTGTCACAAGTCCTTCGAGTCAGATTTCTTCTGCTTCACTTTTTCTTCCTCCGGCTCGTATTTATTTACAAGAACCTTGACGAGGCACAGGGCAGTCAGCGGCGCGGTCTGTGCTCCTCCGGGGGGCGCTGTCTGTGATGACAGACCCCCAGGTCACCGCTAGAACCCCTGTAAATAGAGGTCGCCATGTGAGGGCATATCCGCGCGGGGTGCTTCCTGACAGATATGAATTGCTTTGTGATACACAGTTAATAGAGCCGTGTAACCGCCACCGTACACAAGGTAAACGCAATACGCAGCGCACAAATCTAATATGAACCCGTCAAACTGTGACAGCGCCCCCCGGGCTCAGCACCACGACTTCTGTAAATAATAGTTGTGCATTTATTGTCGGTTCTCCCTCCGGTCGCGCCACATTTTTCATGCCGTTTTATGTTTTTTGTTTTGTTTTTTTTGCTTGTTTTGTAGCAAGACTTTATATACAATGTATTTGCGGCTGTAGAATATACGGAGGGACAAGAAGCCGGCAATGTTACCCGAGAGGGGCCGACCAGTGTAGGAAAAGGGTGGGATTATACTGGTGGGGGAAAGTAATGTAATTACCGCTACACCGTGCTCAGACCATGCCAATATACAGTGCCCAAAGAGCAGCTCCATACATACAGTAACATAATGTACCGCCATACAGTGCCCAAAGAGCCGCTCTGTAATACAGTAACCTAATGTACCGCCATACAGTGCCTAAAGAGCAGCTCCATACATACAGTAGCCTAATGTACCGCCATACAGTGCCCAAAGAGCAGCTCCATATATACAGTAACCTAATGTACCGCCATACAGTGCCCAAAGAGCAGCTCCGTACATACAGTAACGTAATGTACCGCCATACAGTGCCCAAAGAGCCGCTCTGTAATACAGTAACTTAATCTACCGCCATACAGTGCCCAAAGAGCAGCTCCATATATACAGTAACCTAATGTACCGCCATACAGTGCCCAAAGAGCAGCTCCATATATACAGTAACCTATTGTCCCGCCATACAGTGCCCAAAGAGCCGCTCTTTAATACAGTAACCTATTGTCCCGCCATACAGTGCCTAAAGAGCAGCTCCATACATACAGTAACCTAATGTACCGCCATACAGTGCCCAAAGAGCAGCTCCATACATACAGTAACCTAATGTACCGCCATACAGTGCCCAAAGAGCAGCTCCATACATACAGTAACCTAATGTACCGCCATACAGTGCCCAAAGAGCAGCTCCATATATACAGTAACCTAATGTACCGCCATACAGTGCCCAAAGAGCAGCTCCATATATACAGTAACCTAATGTACCGCCATACAGTGCCCAAAGAGCAGCTCCATATATACAGTAACCTATTGTCCCGCCATACAGTGCCCAAAGAGCCGCTCTTTAATACAGTAACCTATTGTCCCGCCATACAGTGCCTAAAGAGCAGCTCCATACATACAGTAACCTAATGTACCGCCATACAGTGCCCAAAGAGCAGCTCCATACATACAGTAACCTAATGTACCGCCATACAGTGCCCAAAGAGCAGCTCCATACATACAGTAACCTAATGTACCGCCATACAGTGCCCAAAGAGCAGCTCCATACATACAGTAACCTAATGTACCGCCATACAGTGCCCAAAGAGCAGCTCCATATATACAGTAACCTATTGTCCCGCCATACAGTGCCTTAGCTGCATGGGTCGCACAGTTCAGGCCACCCCTGGTTACAAATACCAGCAGTATTACTATATGGAGCACACATAGCGCCACCTTCTATGCTGTGCTCACATAATACCGCCAGGAAGGACCTTCATCTGCGATGCAGAAGGGGTTGTTGGTCCTACATACTATAGAATTAGTCCTTACAGCTTTCAGGGGCCCCAAGAAATGGGGGTCCGATCAGCAATATTGTGGATGCCACACTGGACTCAAGACGTGATACAGGAGAGGGACGAGACAATACTGATGCCAGGCAATTGCTTAATGACAATTCCTCATTCATACCTGCAGCCTAGCATACAGAGATAATGTGCTCGGCACAGGTCGTTTTTGCTTTTGACAGATCCACGTGATCTTATCTGTCAAATCGATGCTTTATCTGTAACCGTTTACCTCCCTTACACCGTGCCCCCCCCCCATGCCCATCCTCAGCCCGAAACCCCCCCCCCCCACACTCCATATCAGCCTTGCATTTCGGCGCGGCCACATCTCGTGCCCTGGATCCTACACACGTCTTTATACTTATTGATCCATCTTGGAGAATCTGACCCTGAAAAATTCCCGTCCAGAGCGATTGTCCTGATGTTATAACTGCGAAGAATCCTTTCCGTGTCCGGAGAAAGCGGCAGGAGACGTCTCTGTAGATTCCTAATGTAAAAATCAATATAAATGATACAGAAAGTTGTGTAATCATCGCACGTCCGGGGGTCGGGGAACTGGAGGGCCGAGTAATGGAGCGAGACGGCAGTAATAGTGAGAGGAACAACCGCAGGTCAGCAGTAATAGTGAGAGGAACAACCGCAGGTCAGCAGTAATAGTGAGAGGAACAACCGCAGGTCAGCACTAATAGTGCTAGGAACAACCGCAGGTCAGCAGTAATAGTGCTAGGAACAACCGCAGGTCAGCACTAATAGTGCTAGGAACAACCGCAGGTCAGCAGTAATAGTGAGAGGAACAACCGCAGGTCAGCAGTAATAGTGAGAGGAACAACCGCAGGTCAGCACTAATAGTGCTAGGAACAACCGCAGGTCAGCAGTAATAGTGAGAGGAACAACCGCAGGTCAGCACTAATAGTGAGAGGAACAACCGCAGGTCAGCAGTAATAGTGAGAGGAACAACCGCAGGTCAGCACTAATAGTGCTAGGAACAACCGCAGGTCAGCAGTAATAGTGCTAGGAACAACCGCAGGTCAGCACTAATAGTGCGAGGAACAACCGCAGGTCAGCAGTAATAGTGAGAGGAACAACTGCAGGTCAGCAGTAATAGTGAGAGGAACAACCGCAGGTCAGCACTAATAGTGAGAGGAACAACCGCAGGTCAGCAGTAATAGTGAGAGGAACAACCGCAGGTCAGCACTAATGGTGCGAGGAACAACCGCAGGTCAGCAGTAATAGTGAGAGGAACAACCGCAGGTCAGCAGTAATAGTGAGAGGAACAACCGCAGGTCAGCAGTAATAGTGAGAGGAACAACCGCAGGTCAGCACTAATAGTGCTAGGAACAACCGCAGGTCAGCACTAATAGTGCGAGGAACAACCGCAGGTCAGCACTAATAGTGCGAGGAACAACCGCAGGTCAGCACTAATAGTGCGAGGAACAACCGCAGGTCAGCAGTAATAGTGAGAGGAACAACCGCAGGTCAGCAGTAATAGTGAGAGGAACAACGGCAGGTCAGTACTAATAGTGCGAGGAACAACCGCAGGTCAGTACTAATAGTGAGAGGAACAACCGCAGGTCAGCAGTAATAGTGAGAGGAACAACTGCAGGTCAGCAGTAATAGTGAGAGGAACAACCGCAGGTCAGCAGTAATAGTGCGAGGAACAACCGCAGGTCAGCAGTAATAGTGAGAGGAACAACCGCAGGTCAGCACTAATAGTGCTAGGAACAACCGCAGGTCAGCACTAATAGTGCGAGGAACAACCGCAGGTCAGCACTAATAGTGCGAGGAACAACCGCAGGTCAGCACTAATAGTGAGAGGAACAACTGCAGGTCAGCAGTAATAGTGAGAGGAACAACCGCAGGTCAGCAGTAATAGTGAGAGGAACAACCGCAGGTCAGCAGTAATAGTGAGAGGAACAACCGCAGGTCAGCAGTAATAGTGAGAGGAACAACCGCAGGTCAGCACTAATAGTGAGAGGAACAACCGCAGGTCAGCACTAATAGGGAGAGGAACAACCGCAGGTCAGCAGTAATAGTGAGAGGAACAACCGCAGGTCAGCAGTAATAGTGAGAGGAACAACCGCAGGTCAGCACTAATAGTGAGAGGAACAACCGCAGGTCAGCACTAATACTGAGAGGAACAACCGCAGGTCAGCACTAATAGTGAAAGACAGAAACTTGATTAATACACCCGACATACAGTATGTAGAAAAATATCCACACAGTTCTGTCACATTCTTATTATTAAAGGCAGTGGTACAATAGTTATATTCCTGTACATAGGAGGCAGTATTATAGTAGTTATATTCTTGTACATAGGAGGCAGTATTATAGTAGTTATATTCTTGTACATAGGAGCAGTATTATAGTAGTTATATTCTTGTACATAGGAGCAGTATTATAGTAGTTATATTCCTGTACATAGGAGCAGTATTATAGTAGTTATATTCTTGTACATAGGAGGCAGTATTATAGTAGTTATATTCTTATACATAGGAGCAGTATTATAGTAGTTATATTCTTGTACATAGGAGCAGTATTATAGTAGTTATATTCTTGTACATAGGAGCAGTATTATAGTAGTTATATTCTTGTACATAGGAGCAGTATTATAGTAGTTATATTCTTGTACATAGGAGCAGTATTATAGTAGTTATATTCCTGTACATAGGAGCAGTATTATAGTAGTTATATTCTAGTACATAGAAGCAGTATTATAGTAGTTATATTCCTGTACATAGGAGCAGTATTATAGTAGTTATATTCTTGTACATAGAAGCAGTATTATAGCAGTTATATTCTTGTATACAGGAGCAGTATTATAGTAGTTATATTCCTGTACATAGGAGCAGTATTATAGTAGTTATATTCTTGTACATAGGAGCAGTATTATAGTAGTTATATTCTTGTACATAGGAGCAGTATTATAGTAGTTATATTCTTGTACATAGGAGCAGTATTATAGTAGTTATATTCTTGTACATAGGAGCAGTATTATAGTAGTTATATTCTGTACATAGGAGCAGTATTATAGTAGTTATATTCTTGTACATAGGAGCAGTATTATAGTAGTTATATTCTTGTACATAGGAGCAGTATTATAGTAGTTATATTCTTGTACATAGGAGCAGTATTATAGTAGTTATATTCTTGTAACATGGAGCAGTATTATAGTAGTTATATTCTTGTACATAGGATGCAGTATTATAGTAGTTATATTCCTTGTACATAGAGCAGTATTATAGTAGTTTATATTTCTTGTACATAGGAGCAGTATTATAGTAGTTATATTCTTGTACATAGGAGCAGTATTATAGTAGTTATATTCTGTACCATAGGAGCAGTATTATAGTAGTTATATTCTTGGACATAGGAGGCAGTATTATAGTAGTTATATTCTTGTACATAGGAGCAGTATTATAGCAGTTATATTCTTGTACATAGGAGCAGGTATATGTAGTTATATTCTGTACCTAGGAGGCAGTATTATAGTAGTTACATTTCTTTGTACATAGGAGGCAGTATTATAGTAGTATATTCCTGTAACATAGGAGCAGTATTATAGTAGTTATATTCTTGTACATAGAGCAGTATTATAGTAGTTATATTCTTGTACATAGGAGCAGTATTATAGTAGTTATATCTTGTACATAGGAGCAGTATTATAGTAGTTATATTCTTGTACATAGGAGCAGTATTATAGTAGTTATATTCTTGTACATAGGAGCAGTATTATAGTAGTTATATTCTTGTACATAGGAGCAGTATTATAGTAGTTATATTCTTGTACATAGGAGCAGTATTATAGTAGTTATATTCTTGTACATAGGAGCAGTATTATAGTAGTTATATTCTTGTACATAGGAGCAGTATTATAGGTTATATTCTTGTACATAGGGCAGTATTATAGTAGTTATATTCTTGTACATAGGAGCAGTATTATAGTAGTTATATTCTTGTACATAGGAGCAGTATTATAGTAGTTATATTCTTGTACATAGGAGCAGTATTATAGTAGTTATATTCTTGTACATAGGAGTATTATAGTAGTTATATTCTTGTACATAGGAGCAGTATTATAGTAGTTATATTCTTGTACATAGGAGGCAGTATTACAGTAGTTATATTCTTGTACATAGTAGGCAGTATTATAGTAGTTATATTCTTGTACATAGGAGCAGTATTATAGTAGTTATATTCTGTACATAGGAGCAGTATTATAGTAGTTATATTCTTGTACATAGGAGCAGTATTATAGTAGTTATATTCCTGTACATAGGAGCAGTATTATAGTAGTTATATTCTTGTACATAGAGCAGTATTATAGTAGTTATATTCTTGTACATAGGAGCAGTATTATAGTAGTTATATTCTTGTACATAGGAGCAGTATTATAGTAGTTATATTCTTGTACATAGGAGGCAGTATTATAGTAGTTATATTCCTGTATACATAGGAGCAGTATTATAGTAGTTATATTCTTGTACATAGGAGCAGTATTATAGTAGATATATTCTTGTACATAGGAGCAGTATTATAGCAGTTATATTCTGTACATAGGAGCAGTATTATAGTAGTTATATTCCTTGTACATAGGAGCAGTATTATAGTAGTTATATTCCTGTACATAGGAGCAGTATTATAGTAGTTATATTCCTGTACATAGGAGGCAGTATTATAGAGTTATATTCTTGTACATAGGAGCAGTATTATAGTAGTTATATTCTTGTACATAGGAGCAGTATTATAGTAGTTATATTGTACATAGGAGCAGTATTATAGTAGTTATATTCTTGTACATAGGAGCAGTATTATAGTAGTTATATTCTTGTACATAGGAGCAGTATTATAGTAGTTATATTCTTGTACATAGGAGCAGTATTATAGTAGTTATATTCTTGTACATAGGAGCAGTATATATAGTAGTTATATTCTTGTACATAGGAGCAGTATTATAGTAGTTATATTCTTGTACATAGGAGCAGTATTATAGTAGTTATATTCTTGTACATAGGGCAGTATTATAGTAGTTATATCTTGTACATAGGAGCAGTATTATAGTAGTTATATTCTTGTACATAGGAGTAGTATTTAGTAGTTATATTCTTGTACATAGGAGCAGTATTATAGTAGTTATATTCTTGTACATAGGAGCAGTATTATAGTAGTTATATTCTTGTACATAGGAGCAGTATTATAGTAGTTATATTCTTGTACATAGGAGCAGTATTATAGTAGTTATATTCTTGTACATAGGAGCAGTATTATAGTAGTTATATTCTTGTACATAGGAGCAGTATTATAGTAGTTATATTCTTGTACATAGGAGCAGTATTATAGTAGTTATATTCCTGTACATAGGAGTAGTATTATAGTAGTTATATTCTTGTACATAGGAGCAGTATTATAGTAGTTATATTCTTGTACATAGGAGCAGTATTATAGTAGTTATATTCTTGTACATAGGAGCAGTATTATAGTAGTTATTCTTGTACATAGGAGCAGTATTATAGTAGTTATATTCTTGTACATAGAGAGCAGTATTATAGTAGTTATATTCTTGTACATAGGAGCAGTATTATAGTAGTTATATTCCTGTACATAGGAGGCAGTATTATAGTAGTTATATTCTTGTAGTAGTAACAAAAAAACTTAATGTGGTTGCATAAGTGTGCACATCCTCTTATAACTGGGGATGTAGCTGTGTTCAGAATGAAGCAATCACATTCAGAATCCTGTTACATAGGAGTCGGCATACACCGGCCATCGTGTAAAGTGCAGCTGCTCTAGTCGGTCTTTCCTGAAATCTCCTTAGTCTCTTCCCACAGCAGAAGCCATGGTCCACAGAGAGCTTCCACAGCATCAGAGGATCTCATTGTTAGAAGGGATCAGTCAGAAGGGGACAAAATAATTTCCAAGGCATTAGATCTACCATGGAACACGGTGGAGACCGTCATCAAGTGGAGGAAATATGGCACAACAGTGACATCACCAAGAACTGGACGTCCCTCCAAAATTGGTGAAACGACGAGAAGAAAACTGGTCTGGGAGGCGACCAAGAGGCCGACAGCAACATTACAGGAGCTGCAGGAATCTCTGGCCAGTCCTGGCCGTGTGGTCCATGTGACAACAATCTCCCGTATTCTTCATATGTCTGGGCTATGGGGCAGAGGGGCAAGACGAGAGCCTCTTCTTACCAAGAAAAACATCCAAGCCGGGCGACATTCTGCAAATACACATCTGAAGTCTCCCAGAGGCCTGTGGGAAAAGGAGTTATGTTCTGATGAAACCAAGGTTGGACTTTTTGGCCATAATTCAAAAAGATATGTTTGGCCCAAAAACAACACTGCCCATCCCCAGAAGAACCCCATCCCCACAGTGAAGCCTGGTGGGGGCAGCATCATGCCAAGGAGCTGTTCTTCTTCAGCTGGACCTGGGAACTTACTTAAGCTACAGGGGGTTCTGAACAGGTCCAAATACCGGTCAATATTGGCCCAAAACCTTCATGTTTCTTCTAGAAAGCTGAACATGAAGAGGAACTACATGTATCAGCAGGACAACGACCCAAAGCATCCATCCAAATCAACCAAGGAATGGCTTCACCAGAAGAAGATGAAAGTTTTGGAAAGGCCCAGCCAGAGCCCAGACCTGAGTCCGAGTGACAATCTGTGGGGTGATCTGAAGAGGGCCGTGCCCAGGAGATGCCCTCGCAATCTGTGGGGTGATCTGAAGAGGGCCGTGCCCAGGAGATGCCCTCGCAATCTGTGGGGTGATCTGAAGAGGGCCGTGCCCAGGAGATGCTCTCGCAATCTGTGGGGTGATCTGAAGAGGGCCGTGCCCAGGAGATGCTCTCGCAATCTGTGGGGTGATCTGAAGAGGGCCATGCCCAGGAGATGCCCTCGCAATCTGTGGGGTGATCTGAAGAGGGCTGTGCCCAGGAGATGCCCTCGCAATCTGTGGGGTGATCTGAAGAGGGCTGTGCCCAGGAGATGCTCTCGCAATCTGTGGGGTGATCTGAAGAGGGCTGTGCCCAGGAGATGCCCTCGCAATCTGTGGGGTGATCTGAAGAGGGCTGTGCCCAGGAGATGCCCTCGCATTCTGTGGGGTGATCTGAAGAGGGCTGTGCCCAGGAGATGCTCTCGCAATCTGTGGGGTGATCTGAAGAGGGCTGTGCCCAGGAGATGCCCTCGCAATCTGTGGGGTGATCTGAAGAGGGCTGTGCCCAGGAGATGCCCTCGCAGTCTGTGGGGTGATCTGAAGAGGGCTGTGCCCAGGAGATGCCCTCGCAAATCTGTGGGGTGATCTGAAGAGGGCCGTGCCCAGGAGATGCCCTCGCAATCTGTGGGGTGAACTGAAGAGCGCTGTGCCCAGGAGATGCCCTCGCAATCTGTGGGGTGAGCTGAAGAGGGCCATGCCCAGGAGATGCCCTCGCAATCTGTGGGGTGATCTGAAGAGTGCTGTGCCCAGGAGATGCCCTCGCAGTCTGTGGGGTGATCTGAAGAGGGCTGTGCCCAGGAGATGCCCTCGCAAATCTGTGGGGTGATCTGAAGAGGGCCGTGCCCAGGAGATGCCCTCGCAATCTGTGGGGTGAACTGAAGAGCGCTGTGCCCAGGAGATGCCCTCGCAATCTGTGGGGTGAGCTGAAGAGGGCCATGCCCAGGAGATGCCCTCGCAATCTGTGGGGTGATCTGAAGAGTGCTGTGCCCAGGAGATGCCCTCGCAGTCTGTGGGGTGATCTGAAGAGGGCCGTGCCCAGGAGATGCCCTCGCAATCTGTGGGGTGATCTGAAGAGGGCCGTGCCCAGGAGATGCCCTCGCAGTCTGTGGGGTGATCTGAAGAGGGCTGTGCCCAGGAGATGCCCTCACAATCTGTGGGGTGATCTGAAGAGGGCTGTGCCCAGGAGATGCCCTCGCAATCTGTTGGTTGATCTGAAGAGTGCCGTGCCCAGGAGATGCCCTCGCAATCTGTGGGGTGATCTGAAGAGGGCCGTGCCCAGGAGATGCCCTCGCAATCTGTGGGGTGATCTGAAGAGGGCTGTGCCCAGGAGATGCCCTCGCAATCTGTTGGTTGATCTGAAGAAGGCTGTGCCCAGGAGATGCCCTCGCAATCTGTGGGGTGATCTGAAGAGGGCCGTGCCCAGGAGATGCCCTCGCAATCTGTGGGGTGATCTGAAGAGGGCCGTGCCCAGGAGATGCTCTCGCAGTCTGTGGGGTGATCTGAAGAGGGCCGTGCCCAGGAGATGCTCTCGCAGTCTGTGGGGTGATCTGAAGAGGGCCGTGCCCAGGAGATGCTCTCGCAGTCTGTGGGGTGATCTGAAGAGGGCCGTGCCCAGGAGATGCTCTCGCAGTCTGTGGGGTGATCTGAAGAGGGCCGTGCCCAGGAGATGCCCTCGCAATCTGTGGGGTGATCTGAAGAGGGCTGTGCCCAGGAGATGCCCTCGCAATCTGTGGGGGTGATCTGAAGAGGGCCGTGCCCAGGAGATGCCCTCGCAATCTGTGGGGTGATCTGAAGAGGGCTGTGCCCAGGAGATGCCCTCGCAATCTGTGGGGGTGATCTGAAGAGGGCCGTGCCCAGGAGATGCCCTCGCAATCTGTGGGGGTGATCTGAAGAGGGCCGTGCCCAGGAGATGCCCTCGCAATCTGTGGGGGTGATCTGAAGAGGGCCGTGCCCAGGAGATGCCCTCGCAATCTGTGGGGTGATCTGAAGAGGGCTGTGCCCAGGAGATGCCCTCGCAGTCTGACAGATTTGGAGGGTTTCTACAAAGAGTCACAATGTGCCATGCTGATAGACTCAGACCCAAAAATACTGAGTGCTGGAATAACATCAAAAGGGGCTTCAACAAAGTATTAGTGTAAGAGTGTGCACACTTATGCAACCAGATTATTTTTATATTTTTCCTTCCCTCCACCTAAAAGATGTCAGTTTGTTTTCCATTGCGTTGTACGGTTTATAGGTCACATTAAAGGGGGAAAAGTTCTGAAATGATTTATCTTTGTCTCATTTACATCACAGAAACCTGACATTTATACAGGGGCGTGTAGACTTTTTATATCCTCTGTACATTGTGTGTCAGAACGGATCAGTTTTGGTGTCGGCCTCCAGAGCGGAATGGAGACGGATTGGCGGCAAACTGAGGCATTCTGAGCGGATCCTTTACCATTCAGAACGCATTAGGGCAAAACTGATCCGTTTTGGACGCTGAGCCCTGAACGGACCTCAGAAACGGAAGCCAAAACGCCGGTGTGAGCGGAGCCTGATGTAGAGGATTGCTGGGAAGCAGTCGGGACTCCAGTGTTTGTCTGCAGCTTCTTAAGACATTTCTGAGCCCAAAATGACTTGTTTGATGTTTAGTCCATTACCCTTTCCAAGGAGATCTGATTCTTCTCGCTATCGGCACCGGCGCAGATAAAAGCGCGCGGCTTCCTTCACAGCAATGCCTTTGATCTCGTCTGCAGGATAATTAATAATCTGTAGAAGTGGCAGATGATAACGCTGGGTAATTGGTACATTACATGGAACTCCAAGAACCTCACATCGTACAGAAGACTCCCACTTGGAGGATGAAACATTTACCTTGGAACGTAGTAAAATAAAATGTTCTCCTTCTTTGTTCGATCATTAATGCGGAGGAATGGCTGCAGTGGGGACTTCACCCGATGCGAATACTTGTAGAATACACTGTGGCCACAGTTTAATACAGGTCACCTGTCCTTGGGATAGGTCTTCAGTACCTGATCAGAGGAGGGCCAACACCCGGGCCCCCTACTACTCAGCTGTCCTCGGGATAGGTCTTCAATACCTGACCAGTGGAGGTCCAACACCTGGGCCCCAGACTACTCAGTTGTCCTCGGGATAGGTCTTCAGTACCTGATCAGTGGAGGGCCAACACCCGTGCCCCCTACTACTCAGCTGTCCTCAGGATAGGTCTTCAGTACCTGATCAGTGGAGGTCCAACACCCGGGCCCCCTACTACTCAGCTGTCCTCGGGATAGGTCTTCAGTACCTGATCAGTGGAGGGCCAACACCCGTGCCCCCTACTACTCAGCTGTCCTCGGGATAGGTCTTCAGTACCTGATCAGTGGAGGGCCAACACCCGTGCCCCCTACTACTCAGCTGTCCTCGGGATAGGTCTTCAGTACCTGATCAGTGGAGGGCCAACACCCGTGCCCCCTACTACTCAGTTGTCCTCGGGATAGGTCTTCAGTACCTGATCAGTGGAGGGCCAACACCCGTGCCCCCTACTACTCAGTTGTCCTCGGGATAGGTCTTCAGTACCTGATCAGTGGAGGGCCAACACCCGTGCCCCCTACTACTCAGCTGTCCTCGGGATAGGTCTTCAGTACCTGATCAGTGGAGGGCCAACACCCATGCCCCAGACTACTCAGTTGTCCTCGGGATAGGTCTTCAGTACCTGATCACTGGAGGGCCAACACCCGGGCCCCAGAATACTCAGTTGTCCTCGGGATAGGTCTTCAGTACCTGATCAGTGGAGGGCCAACACCCGGGCCCCCTACTACTCGGCTATCCTCGGGATAGGTCTTCAGTACCTGATCAGTGGAGGGCCAACACCCGGGCCCCAGACTATTCAGCTATCCTCGGGATAGGTCTGTCTGAGAAGGCATTGGTGCTCGCAGTAGCTGTCTTTTTGCAGGGGCCACACTCCACACGCCCCAGATGTTCGTGTAGCCTCCCAGTACGCAGGGTGGCTCCGGACCCTTAACAGGAGGGGGTTCGGAGCCGGACCCCCTCTATCATCATAACATGCCCAGAAAGGCAGTCTCTATACGTCCCATGGATGGGTATTATGGCCGATGACGGGAAAACAAAAGAAAAATCCCTTTCAGGAGAATTTGCTTTGTCATTTTGACATCTCAATAAGAAAGACCAGGAGGGCGGCTGCGGTTTCCTTGTAGGATAAATACGTTTGAGTGAGCGCAGCGCCCGGCCAATGCTGTGCCCCTTGAAGGTGCCCACAACGTGACATTTCCAGGCTCTCGGGGCAGCAGCTGCCATCGACACAAAGACTTCTAACGGCTCCTCCAGACCAGACAATGTCAGCGTCTCTACAATCGGGGTGAATGTCTGGTATCTTCTGTTGTGCTCTAGTCACCTTCAAAGCTGCATTTACTGGTTAGCTCTTCTAACATTTCTTTGCTGCCCCCTGCTGGTGGCTGTAATGGAAAGAGCATAGCGTATAATGTAAAATGGGATTTGTGTGCTGTACACCCTATGAGTGAGCCCCCCGTGTACCCCAGCACAAGCCGACATCTCCCACAATGCAGTGCAGCTGAATGAAAGCCAAGCTTCTCGAAGCTAGTCCTTCAGCCCATTGTGTGCAGCTCTGGATGTGACTGGAGTATAAGACAAGATGGGATTTGGTATCGGTACAAAATAAATAATCCTACTTCTTACTATTAACACTGCAGGGGCCCCGCACCATCCTAGCACAATACATCCAGAGATAAGATTCCTGTGACATGAATCCTCTGATCCTCCGACATCTGCGGAATCGGGGACGGCAGCGACTTGTAATGCAGAGAACGGAGCTCGTTCTGAACCTCCGCAGATGACGCCCGGCAATTAGAAAGGGATTAAATGGAAGAAAAATATTGATCCTTGTGAATGAGAAGAAAGCGTCTCTGCGGCCTGCGCGTCTGCTGAGCGGTCAGTCCACGTATCTACAGAGACTAGAACATTGATACATTGTTACAAAGCATAGGAGAAAGATGGCAAACCTTTCCTTTTTTATTTTTTGTGGTTTCGCTAGCGACTCCTTTACATCGCCGTAAACTGCACAGAACGGAACACAAACTGGAGGCCGAGGGTACCAATACCTAAAGGGTGCCAATACTTCTGCAGGGCCTCGAAAATAAGAAACAAAGCAATTTTGCAAATAATCTTGATTAAAAATGCCCCACCGTTTTGTGTCTGCAGCTCCTATGCAGATCTATGTGTCTCCATGGTTGCAGCTTATTCTGCTGGATGAGGGAGTAACGCAGGACTGCAGGATCAGACTACATAGGGTTGGAGTGTAGTCTGTAGCCATGGAGACGCCTCGGTCTGCATACACAGAACAGAATGTTGCCTCAGTGTATACACAAAACCAGAGGAGATTTGCAATCAAGACTATTTTGGATTCATTAGGTCAATAAAACAGTGATGCAAAAGTTTACACACCCTTTAATGTCATGTTTAATTTACATTGGATAAATAGTTTTCAGCCACAGGAAGGTGCACAATAGATGTAACACCAGATGTGAGTCGATGGCAATATTCTGCAGGCGCGATTATCTTCTGACGCCATTTACGTAACGGTTTCATGCAGATTTTAATTCCAGTCGTTTTCCTGATGTATTTTGCAGGTGATTGTATTTCCTGTTTTCCGTTCCGTTGCCTTATACCGGGGACTAGGATTTCACTGAAACGTGTCAGTCTGCTGAAATAATCAACCATCTGCGAGAGGAACGAGGCCGCGTCCTGCAATCTACATCAGGTCGACGCATCACCGCGGCAGGTAAGGTGGAGCTAGATTGTAAGGACTAGCGGGTGGACACGTGGGGCTGAGAAGTGCACCCCCAAAGTGCAACGATAACTCCACGGTCGACCTGCAGAGAATCACATATTCTGGACTGAAGGAATAATTACATTGAACGATTTCCCCATAGAAACCAGGAGGCGCAGCTCTGGAGCACAAACTGCTGCTCTAGTCACTAAAATACTGTGCAAGCCAAGATTTTAGACAGTTCTGTATAGGAGACATTATACCGATTCTGATCCTGTAAGGCAGGCATGCTCAACCTGCGGCCACAATGCCCTGCTGTAGGCTGTTCAGGCATGCTGGGAGTTGTAGTTTTGCAACAGCTGGAGGGCCGCAGGTTGAGCATGCCTGCTGTAAGGGTAAAGCAAGGAGCCTTTCCCAGGATTTGTCCGGATTGGATTCACTATGGCACTAAACATATAAGTGCTCCGAGATTATATTGTATCCGCGTTCTGCATCAGTCACAATCAGACTTGGCTACAATGTAACATTTCATAAAACTCATTGTGTCGCAAAACGCGGCCAATTAACATCTTGTGCCGCAGAATGATTTCGTAATACAGAAGTATCAGCTGCTTGGCTACAATGTAACATTTTATATTGTGTGACAACTCTTCTCTGTCACCAGATATTCTGTATCACAGAAGATGCCATCAAACCACGTCCGATACTTTGCTACGATTACGGTCTCGCACGGTATTTTGTATCTCAGATTGGTGCTTTCTCACAGAATGAGATCTCATTACCACAGGAGCCGCAGATTTCCTGCAATGTAACATTTTGCGTCATCAGATTCCGTTTCATTCACCACTTAGGGTTTCCAGTTAGAAAATTTACATTTTGCCTCATCCAATCCAATTTTGTGCCTTTTTGTGAGACATTGATATTCTGTATCTCGGAGCAGGGTTTTGTGTCATTGCACCACGACGTCGTTACAATAACTGCTGTTGCACCTCGGCCCCTAATATTTCTATGTCTTCTAACCCCTAAGGGCACTTTCACACTTGGGTTTTTCTTTTCCGGCACTGAGTTCCGTCCTAGGGGCTCAATACCGGAAAAGAACTGATCAGTTTCATCCCCATGCATTCTGAATGGAGAGACTATATAACGGATCAGTTTCTCGGGATGACATCTGGAGAGACGGATCCGTTCTTACAATGCATTTGTAGACGGACCCCATTCCGGATCCGTCTACGAATGCTGTCCGTTTGCATGCAGATTGCCGGATCAGGCAGGCAGTACCGGCGATGGAACTGCTTCCCGGATCACTCTGCCGCAAGTGTGAAAGTAGCCTGAAATGATAGAACAGAGATGTCCCCAGAAGTGCGCCAACATCAGGAGAAGCGCGTCAGAGGGATGATATTTCTAGAGAGATATTAGGGGATGATGGGGACAGCGCTGTCACTCAGGAGCCGCGGAAAAGGTTTTAGTAAAAGTCACAAGAAGATTTGTTGCAGAGGGAAGAGATAATGCTCCGGAGGATGGAGCTAAATTCATTACAGGAAACGAACGTCGCCAAAGCCGCCATCTGCTGCCACTCTGGTGATACCGTCCTCATTGCATTACTGACCACCCTAATAGAGCTGCAACTAAGTCCCAACAGGGTATAGGGCCTGTCCCTAAAAACTGCCCCAGCTACACCCACATAGTTGGCAGCCATCATTTCTGCTCAGGGTGAATCGACTTTCATCAGTGAATAGCACTGAGGCCCACGGCTCCCTCGTCCAGCGTAGATGCTCCCTGGCCCATACGAGACGATGACGCCTGTGCCTGGTGGTGCGGTCAGGTCCCTTGCAGGTCGTCTAGCGCGCAGACCGCGCTGATGTAAACGGCTTCCAATGGTCTGACACTTGGTGCCTCTCACCTCCCTTACATGTGCCTGCCATTCATCATCTGGCTCCGCAGGGCATTGTTCACACTGAAGCGGTCATCAATGTGGCCAGAGGACGTCCACTTCTCTGCCTTTCTGCGACTCTTCCAGTCTCTGTATCTCTGATACAACCTGCTGGTGACTCTCTGTGACGCTCTAAGTTCAGGGGCCACTTCTGTCTGAGAACATCCTGTTTGAAGCCTCGCAACGCGGAGGGTCTGTTCATCAACTGTTAGGTGTCGTCTTGGTCTCATGATGTCACAATGTGAGCAGCATGATGAGGAGGACTGTATAATACCAATTCTAATTGAACCAGAAAATTTATTGGGGGATTCATGAATCAAACTCCTGTTGTGGATTTTGCCGTTAAGCTCCTTGTTAGAGAACAGCAAGTTGTGCAAAAAAAAGTCCTGAAACATTGATCAGTTAGACATGTGGATTCATGAGTTTAGGAAAGGTCATATTTTGTTTTCCTGTAAAGGTCAGAGGGCAATTTAGGTTCATCCTGAAATTTCACCCACAAGACAAATATCCCTACATTTTTGTAGTATATATGTATCATATCTATATAAATAATTGTGCTACCATGTGCCCCAGTAAGCGCCGGCCACTGCCCCGTATACAATACAGCCTCCCATGAAGGTGGGAGGAATTATACGTAGTCCCCCGACGCGAAGCTTCGTGCGTGCTCTCCGTGCGAATAACCTCCGGGTGCAGTGTCTCTGTCACCACTTGGGACCCGTAAAGCACTTTCATAGACCTTACGCACTTTATGGACTAATCTTGGATTTGTGACCTGAGTCTTCATTATATTGATTTCTATGAAGATTACCGTGAACTCTCAGAAGTAAACGGTTGCAGTTTTTGTGCGTCTTTTGGGGTAAACGTTAAATAAACTGTCCCGGTGGTAAGAGGTCTCTGACCACTTCTGTATATTTATCGAGTGGGATGGGAGGGTCAGGAAGTGACCAATGGGCAGGAAACTCGGGGGAGGGCCTAAGCAGTAGGTTTGACCTCTGACCTCCCGGCCCCCTCCTCCATGGTACTGGGACAAGGGTCCTGCCGTCTCTCCTGCATCTATTCCCGGAGCTTTGTGCCTCCGTAAGAAATTGGAGCCATTATTTTCCCCATCACTTAGCGGTAAAACATGAAAAGCGCCAGGCGTTAATATGTTCCTGATCCGGCATAACTTAACGAAATCCCCGCTCCTTCTGACTGCGCGCTGATACCTGGTGCAGATGCTGGGAGTGTGCCTGCACATCCTCTTACCGCCTCTCCCGTCCCCTACTTGTCCCATTAGGTGACACTGACCTCCGGAGCCGTCTCCGTATAATTCGCATGACGAGCTGCAGGCGGCGTTTTTTTAGCTCATGCAGATAATAGGACAGAATTTAATTCAGCTTCTGCAAGAACCAAAGCCCATTCCAGTGCGTGACCTCGATTCTGCTGCTCCAGATATATAATGAATTCATCAGATCAACCGCCAAACATAAAAAAGGCTAAACAAATAAAACTGAAGGCATATGTTAAAAATGGAAAAGCACAGCTCCAGGGGAACGGCCTGACCTCATTCCTGCATCTGAGGGGAAGTGAACGCCCCGGCCGCTGGCAAATAGATAACCTGCCTCCTGCCCCGTACAGCAGATCTGCAATGTAAATGTGGAGTCAGGACTGAAAAGGGAGTTCTATGCTTATATATTATAGACATTTACATTACTTATCCTGTATTATACTCCGGAGCTGCACTCACTATTCTGCTGGTGCAGTCACTGTGTATATACATAATAATAATTACTGTAGTATTCGTGTATTTCAGATTCCACCCGTTCTCTCCCTTCATTACAAAGGTTGTTCCCCTCTTTTACAGACTGATACATTGTAACAAACTACCAGGTACGGAGGGAGGTCTATGTTGCTGATGTTGAAGAGGATTGGCCTGACTGGATACTTTTGTAACAAACCCTCATCTGTAAGCAGCATTAGATCAGGACAGGTTTTTAGCCCCTGGATATAGACCAAAAATGTTTCTAATCATTGACAGCAAGCAGTTATTATTAACAGATAGAAAAATTAAGACATGATCTGTGAATATTTAAATATTTTGACGTTGTGGTCTAGCTCTGTACACTTCACACTTTTCTCCCAGGTCTTTGTGAGTGGGAGGGGAGTATTTCTGGTTATTCCCGCTCCTCAGGGGCGTGGCTATAGGAGGTGCACACGTAGCAGTCACCCTGAGCACATTACCTGCGGCTTTCTAATGCTCCTCAGCCACATAGAAACCTAGAATGTGTCGGCAGATCAGACCCATGTGGCCCATCTAGTCTGCCCCATATATCTGAATACTATGGATAGCCCCGGCCCTATCTTATATGAAGGATGGCCTTATGCCTATCCCATGCAGGCTTAACCTCCTCCACTGTATTTGCAGCTACCACTTCTGCAGGAAGGCTATTCCATGCATCCACTACTCTCTCAGTAAAGTAATACTTCCTGATATTACTGTTAACCCTTTGCCCCTCTAATGTAACACTATGTCCTCTTGTAGCAGTTTTTCTTCTTGTAAATCTTCTCTCCTCTTTTACCTTGTTGATTCCCTTTATGTATTTAGCAGTCTCTCTCATCTCCCCTCTGTCTCGTCTTTCTTCCAAGCTCTACATGTTAAGGTCCTTTCATCTTTCCTGGTAAGTTTTATCCTGCAATCCATGGACCAGTTTAGTAGCTCTTCTCTGAACTCTCTCCAAAGTATCAGTATCCTTCTGGAGATATGGTCTCCAGTACTGAGCACAATACTCCAGATGAGGTCTCAGTAGTGCTCTGTAGAGCGGCATGAGCGCCCCCTCTGTCTACTAGTAATACCTCTCCCTATACACCCCAGCATTCTGCTAGCATCTCCCGCTGCTCTATGACATGGTCTGCCTACCTTTAAGTCTTCTGAAATAATGGCCCCTAAACCCCTTTCCTCAGACACTGAGGTTAGGACTGTATCACTGATTTTATATTCTGCTCTTGGGTTTTTACGCCCCAGGTGCATTATCTCACACTTATCAACATTACATTTTAGTTGCCAGATTTTTGACCATTCCTCTAGTTTTCCTAAGTCCTTCTCCATTTGGTGTATCCCTCCAGGAACATCAACCCTGTTACAAATCTGTGTGTCATCAGCAAAAAGACCCACCTTACCATCGAGGCCTCCTGCAATGTCGCTGATAAAGATAATAAACAATATGGGTCCCAGAACAGATCCCTGAGGTCCCCACTGGTAACAAGACCTTGGTCTGAATATACTCCATTGACTACAACCCTCTGTCTGTCCCTCAGCCACTGCCTAATCCATTCACCAATATGGGAGTCCAAGCCCAAAGACTGCACTTTATTGATAAGCCTTCTATGTGGGACAGTATCAAAAGCCTTACTGAAGTCCAGATAAGCGATGTCTACTGCTCCTCCGCCATCTATTATTTTAGTTACCCAATCAAAAAAATCTATAAGATTAGTTTGACACGATCTCCCTGAAGTAAACCCATGCTGTTTTTCATCTTTCAATCCATGGGATTTTAGATGGTCCACAATCCTCTCCTTAAGTATGGTTTCCATTAATTTCCCCACTATTGATGTCAGGCTTACTGGCCTATAGTTGCCCGATTCCTCCCTACTACCTTTCTTGTGAATGGGCACAACATTTGCTAATTTCCAATCTTCTGGGACGACTCCTGTTGCCAGTGATTGGTTAAATAAATCTGTTAATGGTTTTGCTAGGTCACCGCTGAGCTCTTTTAATAGCTTTGGGTGTATCCCATCAGGCCCCTGTGACTTATTTGTAGTAATTTTAGACACTTGACTTAGAACCTCTTCCTCTGTAAAGACACATGCGTCAAAAGATTCATTAGTCTTCTTTCCTAACTGAGGTCCTTCTCCTTCATTTTCCTTTGTAAGAACTGAACAGAAGTATTCATTGAGGCAGTCAGCTAGTTCTGTATCTTCTTCCATATACCTTCCTTCTTGAGTTTTTAATTTGGTAATTCCTTGTTTTAGTTTCCTTTTTTCATTTATGTATCTGAAGAATCTTATCGCCTTTTTCCCCTGCCTGAGCTCATTTCTCTTCTGCCTGTGCTTTAGAAGCTCTTATAACTTGTTTGGCCTCTCTCTGCCTAATCTTATACATTTCCCTGTCATCCTCGTTTTTTTTTTTTTGTTTATAATTCCTAAATGCTATCTTTTTGTTTTTAATGGTTTTGGCCACTTCTGCTGAGTACCACAGGGGTCTCTTCCTTTTTTTGCTTTTACTGACAAGCCTAATGCAATTTTCTGTTGCCTTCAATAGTGACACTTTTAAGTAGTCCCATTTCTCCTGGACTCCAATGAAACTGTTCCAGTCTGATAGGGACTCGTATACCTCTAATCTAATTTTAGAAAAGTCAGTTTTTCTCAAATCTAAAACTTTTGTTTTTGTGTGGTGTGACTCAGTCACCGTACTTATAGTAAACCACACTGACTGGTGATCACTAGATCCCAAGCTTTCCCCTACAGTAATATCAGATACCAAATTCCCATTTGTGAAAACTAGATCTAAAACGGCCCCCTTCCGGGTTGGCTCCTCCACTACTTGCTGTAGAGATAATCCCAGTAGGGAGTTTAGAATATCTGTACTCCTGGCAGAACTAGCTATTTTGGTTTTCCAGTTTACATCTGGAAGATTGAAGTCTCCCATAATGATAACTTCCCCCTTCAATGTCATTTTAGATATTTCCTCAACTAGTAGATCATCTAATTCTATGACTTGGCCAGGTGGTCTATATATCACACCTACACGAGTTACCTTATCATTATCAAGCTGCAAGGTAACCCAAACTGACTCTAAATTGGTCTCCGGTATTATTAATGGCACATGGTGGGTGAGGGGCCCTGGTATAGACTTGCACTGATGCCCTGGTATAGACTTGCACTGGGGCCCTGGTATAGACTTGCACTGGGGCCCTGGATCTTACTCCTCTGGCTGCTTCTGTGACTGGTCTATCGGTCAGATTTTGCTTAGGTTCCCCCTCTGTAAACCGTGTCTGACCGCAGCGCTCGGCCCAATCACTGGCGATACAAATTTCAGGGTGGTCTCCGTCTCGTTCCATTGTCTCCGTCCTTCCAATTAATAATGTGGAATAGATCTCCCTTCTCCAATCCAGTAACACCCCCCCCCCCCAGTGTGTTCCTGATCTATGGGGGCAGGTGGGGATTACTGCCGAGGTGTCTGGGGGGCAGCAGCGCCATTTACCTCCAGAGTCTCTATAAATGACTAAAGTGCAATCACAATGGACGTCACAGGGGGGTTAACACTGCGGGGAGAGTGCGGTCCCAGCGCCATCACTCCGCAGACGACCTTCGCAAAGTGAACCATGATGGCGGAGGTGTGAAGAGCTGCGTGCAGAGAGGGGGGCCATGCTATGGGGGTCCTGACAAGGGCATTGCTATAGACGATGCAGTGGTAGCAGTCACCCGGCCCAGTGGTCCTCCTGCACATAAGACCCCATTATTATAAATGGCTGGTGGGACTCCGCGGGTCCTGAAATAGGGCAACTCAACCTCCTCTCCCATGGGTGTTGTGATGATGTATAAGGGTCCGTCTCTTTGGAGGTCCCCGGTTCAGGTTAGGACCCCAACTTCATAGGTCCTAGAATATGGGGAAGGAGGAGGAGACCCGACAGAAGACGGCAAATCCACAATGTCTTTGGAGGTAGAGGCGCCTCCATGCTGGTCTCCACCACCAGCACAGGTCAAGGTGTAATACCCCCAGTGACCGCCGGGTGCCGCTATGATTATAGGAGATCACATCTTAATACCGTGCAGTTTATTAACTCTCTAGGGCAGGATTCACGTATACCTGCGGATTTCTCTAGCGGTCGGCGGTATCGGGGTGGGGGGTACAGCTCGTATTAACTGCAGGTTACATAGTATAACTTGTGGGTTACAGTTTTCCTTCCTGTTCCGGATGTGTCGCCCCATGGGCAGGGCCGTCTTTAATATCGATTGGACCCTGGGCAAAAATGTACTTGGGCCCCCTGGATCTGGTAGAGTACAGAGATATAAATACTTCCAGTTCTGAAGACTCCAGCGGCTCAGGATTAATGCTCTGGGCAGCTGGGCTCAGGCTGGAAGTGGGCACCGCTCTGCAGGAAGGAGACCAGGGCTCGGCTCACCCTAGTGTTACAGTGCACCCCAGCACCCCACAGTATGCAGTATAGCACCCTATAGTATACAGCACCCCACAGTATGCAGTATAGCACCCACACTATACAGTACCCCACAGTATATAGTAGAGCAGTATATCAGCCCACAGTATACAGCACCCCACACTATACAACACCTCACAGTATAGCACCTCACCGTATACAGCACCCCAAACTATACACGATACAGCTCCCCACACTATACAGTACAGCAGTATAGCACTCCACACTATACAGCCCCCCACAGTATACAGTACAGCAGTATAGCACTCCACACTATACAGGCCCCCCACACTATACAGGCCCCCACACAGTATACAGGCCCCCACACAGTATACAGCCCACCACACAGTATACAGCCCCCCACACAGTATACAGCCCCCCACACAGTATACAGCCCACCACACAGTATACAGCCCACCACACAGTATACAGCCCACCACACAGTATACAGTCCCACACAGTATACAGCCCCCCACAGTATACATTCCCCCACACAGTATACAGCACCCCACTATACAGTAGTTTACAGTATATTAACATAACAGCCCCTGTCACCTTTTTCTGATGTAATCTTCACACAAAAAAGCTCCACAGTTAACTTCTGCAACACTCCTGCTAGGACGTGGGATGACCTCATAGCCATGTGACCAGAAATATTGCTAGGTTACTGGTCACATGGTGGTGATGTCATCTAAGGTCCTAGATCACAGCTCTAACACAGTACGATGCCTGGACTCGGTGCCGGCAGGCATGGCAGCACCCCCTGTGTAGCTGACAGCCTGACCCCTGGGGCAGTGGCTAGCAGGGCTCAAGAGGCAGCTGCCTTGGGCCCCCAGGAGCAACTGGGCCCGGGGCAGCTGCCCCTTTTGCCCCTTGGTAAAGACGGCCCTGCCCATGGGTCGCTGTTTGTCCCTCCACGCAGCGGCCGCTCTGACAGGTTTTGATGATATAAAAGTTATTTGTATCTGGAGGACGTAGAATCTGCATCCGCAGGATCTCGCGCCGCAGCACATTACTGCTGGAGGTGCGACTGAGCGTCTGTGCCGCAGGAGATGACTTCCAAGGCAACACGAAGATTATTTGTATATTCCGCCCCTGCAGCGACTACAGATTGATTCTGGGAGAGGAAGGTTTCATTGTACGGGTCACGGATCCGCCTTTCACAAGCTTTCCTTGTCATTTCCATCTTCAGCCCTAAATCTGGGGACTTTAATATTCTCTGGAGCTTGAGACTTCATCACTGAGGACGTGTAGGAGAGACGCAGATGATTGCACCATTACAGAATCTGCAGGAGTCACCGGGGCCCCTGTGTGGAAGCTATACCTCCAGGTGCCCCCTACCTCCGCACCCCCCAGCTACACTTATAGGAAGGGCAGAGTCGTTATTTAAGCCCCTGCTACAAGTAATTTCCCCGAGTTGTTACAACTTGCAACATTTCAGATGCTGAATCGCTACACCTGCAGGGGGGTAGAGGAGGGTGCACAACACTTGCAGGGGGGTAGAGGAGGGTGGACTACACCTGCAGGGGGGTGGAGGAGGGTGCAGTACACCTGCAGGGGGGTAGAGGAGGGTGCACGACACCTTCAGGGGGGTAGAGAAGGGTGCACGACACCTTCAGGGGGGTAGAGGAGGGTGGACTACACCTGCAGGGGGGTAGAGGAGGGTGCACTACACCTGCAGGGGGGTAGAGGAGGGTGCACTACACCTGCAGGGGGGTAGAGGAGGGTGCAGGACACCTGCAGGGGGGTAGAGGAGGGTGCACGACACCTTCAGGGGGGTAGAGGAGGGTGGACTACACCTGCAGGGGGGTAGAGGAGGGTGCACTACACCTGCAGGGGGGTAGAGGAGGGTGCACGACACCTGCAGGGAGGTGGAGGAGGGTGCAGGACACCTGCAGGGGGGTAGAGGAGGGTGCGGTACACCTGCAGGGGGGTGGAGGAGGGTGCACTACACCTGCAGGGGGGTGGAGGAGGGTGCACAACACCTGCAGGGGGGTGGAGGAGGGTGCACTACACCTGCAGGAGGGTAGAGGAGGGTGCACTACACCTGCAGGAGGGTAGAGGAGGGTGCAGTACACCTGCAGGGGGGTAGAGGAGGGTGCAGTGCACCTGCAGGGGGGTAGAGGAGGGTGCAGTGCACCTGCAGGGGGGTAGAGGAGGGTGCAGTACAGGAGGGTGCAGGACACCTGCAGGGGGGTAGAGGAGGGTGCACTACACCTGCAGGGGGGTAGAGGAGGGTGCACTACACCTGCAGGGGGGTAGAGGAGGGTGCACTACACCTGCAGGGGGGTAGAGGAGGGTGCACTACACCTGCAGGGGGGTAGAGGAGGGTGCACTACACCTGCAGGGGGGTGGAGGAGGGTGCACTACACCTGCAGGGGGGTGGAGGAGGGTGCACTACACCTGCAGGGGGGTGGAGGAGGGTGCACTACACCTGCAGGGGGGTAGAGGAGGGTGCAGTACACCTGCAGGGGGGTAGAGGAGGGTGCAGTGCACCTGCAGGGGGGTAGAGGAGGGTGCAGTGCACCTGCAGGGGGGTAGAGGAGGGTGCAGTGCACCTGCAGGGGGGTAGAGGAGGGTGCAGTGCACCTGCAGGGGGGTAGAGGAGGGTGCAGTGCACCTGCAGGAGGGTAGAGGAGGGTGCAGGACACCTGCAGGGGGGTAGAGGAGGGCGCACTACACCTGCAGGGGGGTAGAGGAGGGTGCACTACACCTGCAGGGGGGTAGAGGAGGGTGCACTACACCTGCAGGGGGGTAGAGGAGGGTGCACTACACCTGCAGGGGGGTGGAGGAGGGTGCGGTACACCTGCAGGGGGGTAGAGGAGGGTGCACTACACCTGCAGGGGGGTAGAGGAGGGTGCAGTACACCTGCAGGAGGGTAGAGGAGGGTGCAGGACACCTGCAGGGGGGTAGAGGAGGGTGCAGGACACCTGCAGGGGGGGTAGAGGAGGGTGCACGACACCTGCAGGGGGGTAGAGGAGGGTGCACTACACCTGCAGGGGGTAGAGGAGGGTGCACTACACCTGCAGGGGGGTAGAGGAGGGTGCACTACACCTGCAGGGGGTGGAGGAGGGTGCGGTACACCTGCAGGGGGGTAGAGGAGGGTGCGGTACACCTGCAGGGGGGTAGAGATGGGTGCGGTACACCTGCAGGGGGGTAGAGGAGGGTGCACTACACCTGCAGAGGGTAGAGGAGGGTGCAGTGCACCTGCAGGGGGGTAGAGGAGGGTGCGGTACACCTGCAGGGGGGTAGAGGAGGGCGCACTACACCTGCAGGGGGGTAGAGGAGGGTGCAGTGCACCTGCAGGGGGGTGGAGGAGGGTGCAGGACACCTGCAGGGGGGTAGAGGAGGGAGCACTACACCTGCAGGGGGGTAGAGGAGGGTGCACTACACCTGCAGGGGGGTAGAGGAGGGTGCAGTACACGTGCAGGGGGGTAGAGGAGGGCGCAGGACACCTGCAGGGGGGTAGAGGAGGGTGCAGGACACCTGCAGGGGGGTGGAGGAGGGTGCAGGACACCTGCAGGGGGGTAGAGGAGGGCGCACTACACCTGCAGGGGGGTAGAGGAGGGCGCAGGACACCTGCAGGGGGGTAGAGGAGGGCGCAGGACACCTGCAGGGGGGTAGAGGGGGTAGAGGAGGGTGCAGGACACCTGCAGGGGGGTGGAGGAGGGTGCAGGACACCTGCAGGGGGGTAGAGGAGGGTGCACTACACCTGCAGGGGGGGTAGAGGAGGGTGCACTACACCTGCAGGGGGGTAGAGGAGGGTGCACTACACCTGCAGGGGGGTAGAGGAGGGTGCACTACACCTGCAGGAGGTTTGGTGCAGGATTAGCCGCAGTAATTAGTTTGTAACGAGCACATAACCGCTCTCCACGCGCCGGCTCCTCACTTGGTGCTTTAGTCTCCATTATGAGCTGTCGCTCTTCAGCTTCTGCTTCACTTACAGAACACGTAACCCGCTTAGTGCGTGTGGAAAGAGACTTCTGCGTGACTCGCGCTACACGGGCTCGCTGTCAGCTCGCAGCTCAATTACCAGAGAAACTGGTTATATTTACAAATATCATTTTTTAGAAAACCCAGATGTAGGTTCTGCGGTCGTCGGACAGCGGACGAGGTTCTGACCCTAACCCTAACCCTGACCGGGGTGAGGAACGTGCATCCGATGATTGACCCACACGTGGCACCTGGCAGTGGTATCCTGCGGGGGGAGTGGGGGCAGCCCCTGATCCTGAGGGCAGGAGCCACAGGATGTTTAGTTCTATTTGAATATCTGGGCACAGGTCCTTGGTGGCCCCTGGATGGCGCTTTAATGGCGATCTTCTCTTTTCTTTAAAGGAGAAAAAGAAAACAGCTGATATAGATGATAGAATGGCGCCATATAGTGCCTGGATTGCCATGCTGTACAATACCCAACCAATACCATGCTCCAATACAGCCATGTTGTGCCCAAGAAATGCCATAACACAATGACTGAGCTGCAAAAAAGTAAACAACTCATGATGATTTCTAATACCACCCAAAATGCCATGCCAGACAGTACTCAAAATACTGCAATATAGTGCTCAAATAAAACCACCATACGGTGATCAAATAATGCTGTCATGCCATGAAGAGGAATACCATAGTGTAGTGCCTCGATTGCAGAAGTGAACCGCTCAGATAGGTAAACTATGATACCGCCATATGGTGCAAAAATACAGCCATGCTGTGCCCAAGAACAATATAACGCACTACCTACATTGCATACTGAGCACAGATAATACCACCATATCATATACACTCTGTCATAAAGCAATCTAATACTGCTATAGAGTGCAGACAATGTTGTCATACAGTGCTCAAATACTGCCATACAACATTCAAATAATGCATCCATAGAAAGCCCAAATAACAGTGCTGTAAAGAGCCCTGATAATACAGCCATAGGAGGTACCAAAGTAATACTGCCACACAGTGCATAAATAAAACTGCTATATAGTACATAAATATCACACACATAGCAAGCACTTTGTCACAGAAGGTCACGTCTGGACCCTGGGGGCAGAGGACGCCGTCACGTCTGTATCCTGGGGGCAGAGGACGCCGTCACGTCTGGACCCTGGGGGCAGAGGACGCCGTCACGTCTGGACCCTGGGGGCAGAGGGCGGCGTCACGTCTGGATCCTGGGGGCAGAGGGCGCCGTCACGTCTGTATCCTGGGGGCAGAGGGCGCCGTCACGTCTGTATCCTGGGGGCAGAGGGCGCCGTCACGTCTGTATCCTGGGGGCAGAGGGCGCCGTCACGTCTGGACCCTGGGGGCAGAGGACGCCGTCACGTCTGTATCCTGGGGGCAGAGGGCGCCGTCACGTCTGGATCCTGGGGGCAGAGGGCGCCGTCACGTCTGGACCCTGGGGCCAGAGGACGCCGTCACGTCTGGATCCTGGGGGCAGAGGGCGGCGTCACGTCTGGATCCTGGGGGCAGAGGGCGCCGTCACGTCTGTATCCTGGGGGCAGAGGGCGCCGTCACGTCTGTATCCTGGGGGCAGAGGGCGCCGTCACGTCTGTATCCTGGGGGCAGAGGGCGCCGTCACGTCTGGACCCTGGGGCAGAGGGCGCCGTCACGTCTGGACCCTGGGGGCAGAGGACGCCGTCACGTCTGTATCCTGGGGGCAGAGGACGCTGTCACGTCTGGACCCTGGGGGCAGAAGGCGGCGTCACGTCTGGATCCTGGGGGCAGAGGGCGCCGTCACGTCTGTATCCTGGGGGCAGAGGACGCCGTCACGTCTGGATCCTGGGGGCAGAGGGCGCCGTCACGTCTGTATCCTGGGGGCAGAGGACGCCGTCACGTCTGTATCCTGGGGGCAGAGGACGCCGTCACGTCTGGACCCTGGGGGCAGAGGGTGCCGTCACGTCTGGACCCTGGGGGCAGAGGGTGCCGTCACGTCTGGACCCTGGGGGCAGAGGACGCCGTCACGTCTGGATCCTGGGGGCAGAGGGCGCCGTCAAGTCTAGATCCTGGGGGCAGAGGACGCCGTCACGTCTGGACCCTGGGGGCAGAGGGCGCCGTCACGTCTGTATCCTGGGGGCAGAGGACGCCGTCACGTCTGTATCCTGGGGGCAGAGGGCGCCGTCACATCTGTATCCTTGGGGCAGAGGACGCCGTCACGTCTGGATCCTGGGGGCAGAGGACGCCGTCACGTCTGGACCCTGGGGGCAGAGGGTGCCGTCACGTCTGGACCCTGGGGGCAGAGGGGCTGTCACGTCTGGACCCTATGGGCAGAGGAAGCCGTCACATCTGTATCCTGGGGGCAGAGGGCGCCGTCACATCTGTATCCTGGGGGCAGAGGGCGCCGTCACGTCTGGACCCTGGGGGCAGAGGACGCCGTCACGTCAGGGCCCTGGGGGCAGAGGGCGGCGTCACGTCTGGGCCCTGGGGGCAGAGGGCGGCGTCACGTCTGGGCCCTGGGGGCAGAGGGCGGCGTCACGTCTGGGCCCTGGGGGCAGAGGGCGGAGTCACGTCTGGGCGCTGGGGACAGAGGGCGGCGTCACGTCTGGGCCCTGGGGGCAGAGGGCGGCGTCACGTCTGGGCCCTGGGGGCAGAGGGCGGCGTCACGTCTGGACCCTGGGGGCAGAGGACGCCGTCACGTCTGGACCCTGGGGGCAGAGGACGCCGTCACGTCTGGACCCTGGGGGCAGAGGACGCCGTCACGTCTGGACCCTGGGGGCAGAGGGCGCCGTCACGTCTGGACCCTGGGGGCAGAGGGCGCCGTCACGTCTGGACCCTGGGGGCAGAGGGCGCCGTCACGTCTGTATCCTGGGGGCAGAGGGCGCCGTCACATCAGGGCCCTGGGGGCAGAGGTCGCTGTCACGTCTGGGCCCTGGGGGCAGAGGGCGCCGTCACGTCTGGACCCTGGGGGCAGAGGACGCCGTCACGTCTGGACCCTGGGGGCAGAGGACGCCGTCACGTCTGGACCCTGGGGGCAGAGGACGCCGTCACGTCTGGACCCTGGGGGCAGAGGGCGCCGTCACGTCTGTATCCTGGGGGCAGAGGGCGCCGTCACGTCTGTATCCTGGGGGCAGAGGGCGCCGTCACGTCTGGACCCTGGGGGCAGAGGACGCCGTCACGTCTGGACCCTGGGGGCAGAGGACGCCGTCACGTCTGGACCCTGGGGGCCGAGGACGCCGTCACGTCTGGGCCCTGGGGGCAGAGGGCGCCGTCACGTCTGTATCCTGGGGGCAGAGGGCGCCGTCACGTCTGTATCCTGGGGGCAGAGGGCGCCGTCACGTCTGTATCCTGGGGGCAGAGGGCGCCGTCACGTCTGTATCCTGGGGGCAGAGGGCGCCGTCACGTCTGGACCCTGGGGGCAGAGGGCGCCGTCACGTCTGGACCCTGGGGGCAGAGGGCGCCGTCACGTCTGGACCCTGGGGGCAGAGGGCGCCGTCACGTCTGGACCCTGGGGGCAGAGGGCGCCGTCACGTCTGGACCCTGGGGGCAGAGGGCGCCGTCACATCAGGGCCCTGGGGGCAGAGGTCGCTGTCACGTCAGGGCCCTGGAGCAGCTGGTCCCGGGGGGCTCTTTGCCCCTTATAATAGTCCTAGGAGGGTGACGCTCCTGTACATGTAACAGTTTCTTCTGCATCCTTTTCCTTCAGTCCAGCAGGACGATCAATCACCGGACGCCGCGGTCATTCCTCGCTCTAAACTTAAAAAACTTGTCAAATCTGAGCTAAAGGTCAGGGCGGATTTCTCCAATTGCGGCTGTTTCCCCTCTTGGCCGCGACGCTTTCCTCGGATGAATCTGCGTCTTGATTTTTAAAGGTTACATTTAATTAGAATGGATTGTTCCCGGCTCCACGCGCCGCGCTCCACGAGCGTTCAATTAGCCGCGCAGGATGTCACAAATGTGAGTCTTTAAAAATCCATCTTCCATGTTCCTCGTGTCCCAACTCTTTCACGTCTACAAATCTGAAGTTTAAATTATAGCGTGACGGCGGTGAGATGACGAGGTGTTTAATATTCTGACACATGGAAGAGGTTTTGCTTTTTTCCGCCGTTCCGAGCCGTCAATAATGTTTTGACTTCAAGCCGTTAACAAATGTGGGATTTGGCAGAAACACTTGTCCGCAAAATAAAAAAAAAGACAGTGTCCCTCGAAGCGGCCATTACTGTAAGAGGCGGGACAAAAGCAAAGCTTTCCAGAGAGGTGCGAATAATATATTGTCTCTGGTGTATCCAACCAAGAAGCTGAGATACAGCGAGCTGCAGGTAGGGGCAACACCCCCAACACTGAAATCCTCATTCCAATCCTGTCCAGCGTCTGATCCACCAGGGAACGCCCATAAGCCCACCCTTTTGAGTTTGGCAGTCCCATGTAAAGCAGGACATTTAGGTAGCGGTGGAGCCGCTTCAGCTGTCCCTGTGCTGCCTGTGACATAAACACTGTGGTTATTGGAGACTTCTACCTGGAAAAAAAAATTAGGACTCTGCAAACAGCTCCATGTATCTCAGCTTCCTGGACTTGTGACTGCCACCACTAGGCAGTTCACTACATACAGAATATAAATCCACCACTAGAGGGAGCTCACTACATACGGATTATATAGCCACCACTAGGGGGAGCTCTCTACATACAGATTATACAGTCACCACTAGAGGGAGCTCACTACATACGGATTATATAGCCACCACTAGAAAGAGCTCAATACATACAGATTATACAGCCACCACTAGAGGGAGCTCACTGCATACAGATTATACAGCCACCACTAGAGAGAGCTCACTACATACAGATTATACAGCCACCACTAGAGGGAGCTCACTACATACAGATTATACAGCCACCACTAGAGGGAGCTCACTACATACAGATTATACAGCCACCACTAGAGGGAGCTCACTACATACAGATTATACAGCCACCACTAGAGGGAGCTCACTACATACAGATTATACAGTCACCACTAGGGGGAGCTCACCACATACAAATTATACAGCCACCACTAGAGGTGCATCACTACATACACATTATACAGCCACCACTAGACAGAGCTCACTACATACAGATTATACAGCCACCACTAGAGGAAGCTCAATACATACAGATTATACAGCCACCACTAGAGGGAGCTCACTACATACAGATTATACAGCCACCACTAGAGGCAGCTCAATACATACAGATTATACAGCCACCACTAGAGGGAGCTCACTACATACAGATTATACAGTCACCACTAGAGGGAGCTCACTACATACAGGATTATACAGCCACCACTAGAGGCAGCTCAATACATACAGATTATTTAGCCACCACTAGAAGGAGCTCACTACATACAGATTATACAGCCACCACTAGAGGGAGCTCAATACATACAGATTATATAGCCCCCACTAGAGGGAGCTCACTACATACAGATTATATATCCCCCACTAAAGGGAGCTCACTACATACAGATTATACAGCCACCACTAGAGGGAGCTCACTACATACAGATTATACAGCCACCACTAGGGGGAGCTCACTACATACAGATTATACAGCCACCACTAGAGGGAGCGCACTACATACAGATTATACAGACACCACTAGAGGGAGCTCACTACATACAGATTATACAGCCACCACTAGAGGGAGCTCAATACATACAGATTATATAGCCCCCACTAGAGGGAGCTCACTACATACAGATTATACAGCCACCACTAGAGGGAGCTCACTTCATACAGATTATACAGCCACCACTAGGGGGAGCTCACTACATACAGATTATACAGCCACCACTAGAGGGAGCTCACTACATACAGATTATACAGCCACCACTAGGGGAGCTCTCTACATACAGATTATACAGCCACCACTAGAGGGAGCTCACTACATACAGATTATACAGCCACCACTAGAGGGAGTTCACTACATACAGATTATACAGCCACCACTAGAGGGAGCTCAATACATACAGATTATACAGCCACCACTAGAGAAAGCTCACTACATACAGATTATACAACCACCACTAGAGGAAGCTCACTACATACAGATTATACGGCCACCACTAGAGGGAGCTCACTACATACAGATTATACAGCCACCACTAGGGGGAGCTCACTACATACAGATTATACGGCCACCACTAGAGGAAGCTCACTACATACAGATTATACGGCCACCACTAGAGGAAGCTCACTACATACTGATTATACAGCCTCCACTAGAGGGAGCTCACTACATACAGATTATACAGCCACCACTAGGGGGAGCTCACTACATACTGATTATACAGCCTCCACTAGAGGGAGCTCACTACATACAGATTATACAGTCACCACTAGAGGGAGCTCACTACATACTGATTATACAGCCTCCACTAGAGGGAGCTCACTACATACAGATTATACAGCCACCACTAGGGGGAGCTCACTACATACAGGTTATACAGCCACCACTAACTCCTGATATCCTCTGTGCTGCTGGGGACCCTGCTCCTTCCACAATGTAACACTCATCCTTTGACCTCTCACAAGATCAGCACGCTCCTCCCCTGAAATCCTCTGTGCTGCTGGGAGGACCCTGCTGCTTTCACTATGTAACTCAGCCTGTGAGAGTCTTGCGGCAGATGTAGATATCAGCAGAGATCACCGTCCTGCATCCTGATCTCTGGTGTCGGACGGTTTACGATCTGTTGGTTAGTTATGGCGTCTTGCGCTGGTGATTTCTCAGCACAGCAGATGGCGGTGGATGAATTTATGGAGTTTCAGAAAATGGCACTGAGACTGTGCTGTTAATGGGAGCATATGTGCGAGGATCAGCGGCCGGCCTCTCACGGGCGGGTGGCGGCGTCATCGAGCAGGCGAGCGATCTGGTCTCCCAGCTCCTGGACCGCTCCGCTGAGGATGCATGTGGCGGTATGGCTACATGTACACGACCGTATGCGTTTTGCGGTCCACAAAAAAATATGCCACCTGTTTTTTTTTTTTTGCGGATCCATTGTAACAATGCCTAAAATGGACAAAATTAGGACAGATTCTTATTTTTTTTGCAAGGCTACTGACCTGACATTTTTTGCGGACCCATTGAAATGAATGGGTCCGCATCCGATCCGCAAAAAAAACTGAACGTTCACTGAAACAAAATACGTTCGTGTGCATGTAGCCTAAGGCCTCATGCACACGACCGTTCTGTGTTTCTGCGTCCGTTCTGCATATTTTACTGTTTCGAATGCGGACCCATTCATTTCTATGGAGCCGTGGAAAAAGCGGATAGTCCACTGTTTGTTATCCGCGTCTCTGTTTCCTGTCCATCAAAAAAAATATAACCTGTCCTATTCTAGTCCGTGAAAAATGGTTTGTGAACCCATTCAAGTCACAAAAAATGCAGATGCACAACTGTATGTCATCCGCGTCTGCATTTTTTGTGGACCCGTTGCCTGGTAACCTGTCTGCAAGACTTTGGCAATAAATAAATTTAAAAAAAATTCCAGGAAGTGGAAGGTCACACGTTTTGGCAAATTGCTAGCCACCCGTGGTAAACTTGGCAGTGTTCGCTTTTTGGGCTTTACTTCAAAATGCGGAGAAACTGATCACGTTGGTCGAGGAAAGGCCAGAGAGATGGGACATCCGAACCAATGGGTCAGGAAGGAGGTTGGCCCGTCGCATGAGGCGGCCAGAAAGGGAGAAAGCAGATGTCCGAGCTCGTGCAGATTTAGGTAGGTGCTTGTACTGTCCGGCCCCTGTGCTATAACTTCCATGAGGTCATAATACTGTATCTTCTGTGGGCAGCCTTTAGTTTTGTAGTGGCCTGTACATGTTTGTTTGATTAGTAGTGCAATTTATACCATTCACCACCATTTTATTTATTTGTTAAGCGGACGTCCCTACCTTTGCTACAGCACACAGTCGTCATGTGCACCCTGCATGCGCACTTTTTATTTGGTGTCACAGGTGGCCCTGTTGTAATTGAGCATCCAATAGTTGTCACCATTCCATATTATAAAGTATTCTTTTTCCAAATGGCTTGCCTGAATATTCTCCTCCTTCATGCAATTATTACACATTAGTATAGCCACACCTGCCCTTCTGTACCCTGTGATGTGCAATGGGAGCTTGTTGCCCATAGTTGTTAGTAGGCGACTTTTTGTTTTGCTCCCATTCTTTGTTTGGTAGTTGTCCTGTTATTATTTAATAGTAGTTTTTCCTATTTGTATTCATTTTGTAGTAGTAGTTTTTACCAACATATGGAGGATTGCAGTTTGGCCAGATAAAGACGGACAGAAGATCAGCACTTGGTTAGCTCCTTGTTCTTGTGCTGGACAGCTCCAAACTCCAAGCAACCTTCGAAATGTTGTTTGTGATTTGACATTAGTCACAAAAGCAAACGTCCGTCATTATTTTGTAGTGGAAAATTATCTACAATATTTTCAGTTAAAAATTGAAACCTTGTGATCTCTGCAGGCATTCCTTACACAGTAGACATGAATTAATGTAATATATGGTTTCATGTCCTATTTCAGTGCAGTACTGTGGACAGTCTGCGTGAGCCGGCGGATTCGGATTTGGGAGGAAGCGACACTCCGGCTGTTTTTTCACCAGCCCCAACAGCGGCTGAGGAGCCAGAACAACCGGTAAGGGAAGCTGCCATGGTTTCACACGGGAGCCCAGAAGCATCCCAGCAGCCTCAGCCCAGGCCTCGGAGGAAGGTCGCACACTCTCCTCTGGGCAACAGACTCGGGAAAGGATTGACGAGTTCCTTGCCCAGCGGAGGAGTGCAGGACAAGAAGAGTCTTTGTTGAGGGGCCTTGCTCCATTACTGAGGCAGGTCCCTTTACAAAGACATAATGAGTGTATTGCTTGTGTGGCCCTTGTGTTTGACATGTATGCTTCCCCTTACCAGGGAGACATAGTCACGCAAATCAATGATCTGCGTCGGCACATATTGAGGCTCCCACCTCCCCAACACGGACGCATCTACCCCCAGCCCCCCCCCCCCCCAACCATACCGCGGGTCACAAGTCCTCTCCAAACCCAAACCTGGTGACGTAGGAGAATCTTCCATGTCAACAGAGGAGGAAGCCACGTGAATCCTGGTGAAGTTGTGTAGAACACCACAAGCTTGAATCGCCAGGGTAGCATTCTCCGGATCCATCTGTGTGGATGACAAAAACGCCCTCCACTTGCTAGAGAGTATCCCGAAATTGTACTAAACATACCGACAGGCACGAGTCAACCGGTAGTAGAAAATACGCCTCCTGACATCCAAACCACGCTTTGGGAAGGGCCGCATAACATGGGGAGTCGAGGCAAACTCTTCATCCGCCACGATCAGAAATGGAGCTGGCGGACCAGCAGATCCGGGCAGTCTTCTGGACTCGAGCAGGGCAAGCTGGTTGGCACGAAGCCGCTCACCCATTGTAGAAGCACTAAAGATGCGAGCATCCGCTGTGCTTCCATAGGCCCCGATATCAACCGGTAGTTACTGTCAGCAACAGCCATAAGCACTACCGAAAAGTATTGCTTATATTTGAAGAATGGGGTCCCTGAGTGAGGGATGTGCTTGACCTCCAGTGCCCCGATGCAGTTCAGAAACTGCGCAGAAAGATCGAAGCCCTCAGCGATCCAAACCCAATTGTCCACCTCGGGCTGCGGCATCACCGTCTCTCGGAGTTGATACCAGATGACATGGGAAGTGTGACGCACAATCCGAGAAATCGTTGAGGTTCCTAAAAGAAACTCAAAATGCAGGGAGGCTAAAGAGTTACCAAATGTAAAAAGGGACATCCTAAACATGGTTCCTATAATGGTTGCTGTGAGACATGTGGTAAGAATGTTCCTTGTCCAACAAAAGGGAGCGTTGTCCCCATCGCCGAGAAACAAGCCAGTGCAGTACGACCTCGTCCTCAGAGTCATCCGCCATGGTGAAACCAAGACACAAAAAGGGAGAATCCAAGAACGGCAAAGCCAAAAAAACGCTGTACCCTGTAAAGACCACAGAAAATGGCCACCAAGCAAACTCTCAGGTGACCGGCAAATATACCTGTGTCCTGGGTGGGGATATTTTAATCACACTTTTTTCTCCTTTAAAAAATACGGAAACACAACGGTAACAGAAACGGACAACGGAGAAATCATAGCAGAAAAAAAATGCTACAAAAACCTTGTGCGAACATTGCCCTGGGCAGGAATACTGGGGGGCGGCTTCCTGATAACAGCGCACCGCTGCATGGGTGCGTTCATTACATCTGAGCTGGAGGCCATACTGTCAGCGGATATGTGATATTCCAGCAGTGACCGCATCCTACTTCCTGCAGCGGGATTACGTAGCGCCATCATGTGGTCCAGCTCTGGACTATTGAAATGATTGCGTTCTGGGTTGAAAGAATGATAATAAATTATTAATGGATACAATGCGGTTCTGCACTGGAAACCCCCAAGTATGGGATTACAGATTATAAACACTGCGATGATTTAATTTATCCATCATTAATAATTTATTTTGTTGTTAAACAGAATCCAATAATTCTGATAATCCGGCACTGGACCGTGTGTCTGGATCCATTATAGAACTCTATTATATACTGGACAGAACCAGTGCTGGATTATCAGAATTTCTGGATTCGATACAATGTATCTATTATTCTCCAGTCACAGGCGGATATTTTAATTTAGGCTTCCCCTCCCCCTGCTCTTTTGTTACCCACCTGAATTGTCATTAGCGCACCTTGAAAAGAAAAGAGCCAGTTACCATAGCGATGGCCGCGCAGATTCCAAACTGCAAATCCAAACTCCAAGTAATTTCTGTTTCTGGAGATTTTGTACAAAGAAATTTTCAAGGTTTTTTTTTTTTGTTGCAAATTTTGAAATCTCGTCAGAAGAAAAGTTTGTTGCTGTGTTGCTGCGACCACCAGTCACAGCAGAAGGTGGAGGGGGGGGGTAATCTAACAAGTGAGGTCTGCAGGAGGCCCCAGGGAAAAACACTGCAAAACATCGGGGGGAACATTTACATTACTGCCTAAACTGTAACATATACAGTACAGACCAAAAGTTTGGACGCACCTTCTCATTCAGAGAGTTTTCTTTATTTTCATGACTATGACAATTGTAGATTCGCACTGAAGGCATCAAAACTACGAATTATCACATGTGGAATTATATACATAACAAAAAAGTGTGAAACATCTGAAAATATGTCATATTCTAGGTTCTTCAGAGTAGCCACCTTTTGCTTTGATTACTGCTTTGCACACTCTTGGCATTCTCTTGATGAGCTTCCAGAGGTAGTCACCTGAAATGGTCTTCACTTCACAGGTGTGCCCTGTCAGGTTTAATAAGTGGGATTTCTTGCCTTATAAATGGGGTTGGGACCATCAGTTGCGTTGTGGAGAAGTCAGGTGGATGCACAGCTGATAGTCCTACTGAATAGACTGTTAGAATTTGTATTATGGCAAGAAAAAAGCAGCTAAGTAAAGAAAAACGAGTGGCCATCATTACTTTAAGAAATGAAGGTCAGTCAGTCCGAAAAATTGGGAAAACTTTGAAAGTGTCCCCAAGTGCAGTCACAAAAACCATCAAGTGCTACAAAGAAACTGTCTCACATGCGGACCGCCCCAGGAAAGGAAGACCAAGAGTCACCTCTGCTGCGGAGGAGAAGTTCCTCCGAGTCACCAGCCTCAGAAATCGCAGGTTAACAGCAGCTCAGATTAGAGACCAGGTCAATGCCACACAGAGTTCTAGCAGCAGACACATCTCTAGAACAACTGTTAGGAGGAGACTGTGTGAATCAGGCCTTCATGGTAGAAGATCTGCTAGGAAACCACTGCTAAGGACAGGCAACAAGCAGAAGAGACTTGTTTGGGCTAAAGAACACGAGGAATGGACATTAGACCAGTGGAAATCTGTGCTTTGGTCTGAGGAGTCCAAATGTGAGATCTTTGGTTCCAACCACCGTGTCTTTGTGCGACGCAGAAAAGGTGAACGGATGGACTCTACATGCCTGGTTCCCACCGTGAAGCATGGAGGAGGAGGTGTGATGGTGCTTTGCTGGTGACACACTGAACCAGCATGGCTACCACAGCATCTTGCAGCGGCATGCTATTCCATCCGGTTTGCGTTTAGTTGGACCATCATTTATTTTTCAACAGGACAATGACCCCAAACACACCTCCAGGCTGTGTAAGGGCTATTTGACCATGAAGGAGAGTGATGGGGTTGCTGCGCCAGATGACCTGGCCTCCACAGTCACCGGACCTGAACCCAATCGAGATGGTTTGGGGTGAGCTGGACCGCAGAGTGAAGGCAAAAGGGCCGACAAGTGCTCAGCATCTCTGGGAACTCCTTCAAGACTGTTGGAAGACCATTTCAGGTGACTACCTCTGGAAGCTCATCAAGAGAATGCCAAGAGTGTGCAAAGCAGTAATCAAAGCAAAAGGTGGCTACTTTGAAGAACCTAGAATCTGACATTTTCAGTTGTTTCACACTTTTTTGTTATGTATATAATTCCACATAGATTCCCGTGATAAGAACATAGTCCTACCACTTTACACATCACTAGTCAGACCACACATGCAGTACTGTGTACAGTTCTGGGCTCCTGTGAACAAGGCAGACATAGCAGAGCTGGAGAAGGTCCAGAGGAGGGCATCTAAAGTAATAACTGGAATGGGGCAACTACAGAACCCTGAAAGATTATCAAAATTAGGTTTATTCACTTTAGAAAAAAGACGACTGAGAGGAGATCTAATTACTATGTATAAATATATCAGGGGTCAGTACAGAGATCTATCCCATCATCTATTTATCCCCAGGACTGTGACTGTGACGAGGGGACATCCTCTGCGTCTGGAGGAAAGAAGGTTTGTACACAAACATAGAAAAGGATTTTTTACAGTAAGAGCAGTGAGACTATGGACTCTACTGTAAGAGCAGTGAGACTATGGACTCTTTACTGTAAGAGCAGTGAGACTATGGACTCTATACGGTAAGAGCAGTGAGACTATGGACTCTATACTGTAAGAGCAGTGAGACTATGGACTCTGTACTGTAAGAGCAGTGAGACTATGGACTCTGTACTGTAAGAGCAGTGAGACTGTGGACTCTATACTGTAAGAGCAGTGAGACTATGGACTCTTTACTGTAAGAGCAGTGAGACTGTGGACTCTTTACTGTAAGAGCAGTGAGACTATGGACTCTATACTGTAAGAGCAGTGAGACTATGTACTCTTTACTGTAAGAGCAGTGAGACTATGGACTCTGTACTGTAAGAGCAGTGAGACTATGGACTCTGTACTGTAAGAGCAGTGAGACTATGGACTCTTTACTGTAAGAGCACTGAGACTATGGACTCTTTACTGTAAGAGCACTGAGACTATGGACTCTTTACTGTAAGAGCAGTGAGACTATGGACTCTATACTGTAAGAGCAGTGAGACTATGGACTCTATACTGTAAGAGCAGTGAGACTATGGACTCTATACTGTAAGAGCGGTGAGACTATGGACTCTGTACGGTAAGAGCGGTGAGACTATGGACTCTGTACGGTAAGAGCAGTGAGACTATGGACTCTTTACTGTAAGAGCAGTGAGACTATGGACTCTATACTGTAAGAGCAGTGAGACTATGGACTCTACTGTAAGAGCAGTGAGACTATGGACTCTATACTGTAAGAGCAGTGAGACTATGGACTCTATACTGTAAGAGCAGTGAGACTATGGACTCTTACTGTAAGAGCAGTGAGACTATGGCTCTACTGTAAGAGCAGTGAGACTATGGACTCTGTACTGTAAGAGCAGTGAGACCTATGGACTCTGTACTGTAAGAGCAGTGAGACTATGGACTCTTTACTGTAAGAGCAGTGAGACTATGGACTCTTACTGTAAGAGCACTGAGACTATGGACTCTTTACTGTAAGAGCAGTGAGACTATGGACTCTTTACTGTAAGAGCAGTGAGACTATGGACTCTATACTGTAAGAGCAGTGAGACTATGGACTCTATACTGTAAGAGCAGTGAGACTATGGACTCTATACTGTAAGAGCAGTGAGACTATGGACTCTGTACTGTAAGAGCAGTGAGACTATGGACTCTTACTGTAAGAGCAGTGAGACTATGGACTCTTTACTGTAAGAGCAGTGAGACTATGGACTCTATACTGTAAGAGCAGTGAGACTATGGACTCTATACTGTAAGAGCAGTGAGACTATGGACTCTATACTGTAAGAGCAGTGAGACTATGGACTCTATACTGTAAGAGCAGTGAGACTATGGACTCTTTACTGTAAGCATGAGACTATGGCTTGTAGTGACTATGGACTCTGTACTGTAAGAGCAGTGAGACTATGGACTCTTTACTGTAAGAGCAGTGAGACTATGGACTCTGTACTGTAAGAGCAGTGGAGACTATGGACTCTTTACTGTAAGAGCAGTGAGACTATGGACTCTTTACTGTAAGAGCAGTTAGACTATGGACTCTGCTGTAAGAGCAGTGAGACTATGGACTCTGTACTGTAAGAGCAGTGAGACTATGGACTCTTTACTGTAAGAGCAGTGAGACTATGGACTCTGTACTGTAAGAGCAGTGAGACTATGGACTCTTTACTGTAAGAGCAGTGAGACTATGGAGCTCTATACTGTAAGAGCAGTGAGACTATGGAGCTCTATACTGTAAGAGCAGTGAGACTATGGACTCTTTACTGTAAGAGCAGTGAGACTATGGACTCTATACTGTAAGAGCAGTGAGACTATGGGCTCTTTACTAGTAAGAGCAGTGTGACTATGGACTCTTTACTGTAAGAGCAGTGAGACTATGGACTCTATACTGTAAGAGCAGTAAGACTATGGCTCGTTGATTGTAAGAGCATTAGCTATGGACTCTTTATTGTAAGAGCAGTGAGACTATGGACTCTATACTGTAAGAGCAGTGAGACTATGAACTCTACTGTAAGAGCAGTGAGACTATGGACTCTATACTGTAAGAGCAGTGAGACTATGGACTCTATACTGTAACAGCAGTGAGACTGTGGACTCTTTACTGTAAGAGCAGTGAGACTATGGACTCTATACTGTAAGAGCAGTGAGACTATGGACTCTTTACTGTAAGAGCAGTGAGTCTATGGACTCTATACTGTAAGAGCAGTGAGACTATGGACTCTTTACTGTAAGAGCAGTGAGACTGTGGACTCTATACTGTAAGAGCAGTGAGACTGTGGACTCTATACTGTAAGAGCAGTGAGACTATGGACTCTGTACTGTAACAGCAGTGAGACTGTGGACTCTGTACTGTAAGAGCAGTGAGACTATGGACTCTATACTGTAAGAGCAGGGAGACTATGGACTCTTTACTGTAAGAGCAGTGAGACTATGGACTCTATACTGTAACAGCAGTGAGACTATGGACTCTTTACTGTAAGAGCAGTGAGACTATGGACTCTATACTGTAAGAGCAGTGAGTCTATGGACTCTATACTGTAAGAGCAGTGAGACTATGGACTCTTTACTGTAAGAGCAGTGAGACTATGGCGCTCTCTGCCTGAGGAGGTGGTGATTGGTGAGTTCACTATAAGAGTTCAGGAGGGGCCTGGATGTATTTCTGGAGTGTAATAATATTACAGGCTATAGCTACTAGAGAGGGAGTTATTCTGATTGGAGTCGGGAAGGAATTTTTTATTCCCCTAAAGTGGGAAAATTGGCTTCTACCTCACATGTTTTTTTTTTTTTGCCTTCCTCTGGATCAACTTGCAGGATAACAGGCCGAACTGGATGGACAAATGTCTTTTTTCGGCCTTATGTACTATGTTACATGTGTTAATTCATAGTTTTGATGCCTTCAGTGTGAATCTACAATTTTCATAGTCATGAAAATAAAGAAAACTCTTTGAATGAGAAGGTGTGTCCAAACTTTTGGTCTGTACTGTATGTACAGTGACTGCACCAGCAGAATAGTGAGTGCAGCTCTGGGGTATAATACAGGATGTAACTCAGGATCAGTACAGGATCAGTAATGTATGTACACAGTGACTGCACCAGCAGAATAGTGAGTGCAGCTCTGGGGTATAATACAGGATGTAACTCAGGATCAGTACAGGATCAGTAATGTATGTACACAGTGACTGCACCAGCAGAATAGTGAGTGCAGCTCTGGAGTATAATACAGGATGTAACTCAGGATCAGTACAGGATAAGTAATGTATGTACACAGTGACCCCACCAGCAGAATAGTGAGTGCAGCTCTGGAGTATAATACAGGATGTAACTCAGGATCAGTACAGGATAAGTAATGTACACAGTGACTGCACCAGCAGAATAGTGAGTGCAGCTCTGGAGTATAATACAGGATGTAACTCGGGATCAGTACAGGATAAGTAATGTATGTACACAGTGACCCCACCAGCAGAATAGTGAGTGCAGCTCTGGAGTATAATACAGGATGTAACTCAGGATCAGTACAGGATAAGTAATGTACACAGTGACTGCACCAGCAGAATAGTGAGTGCAGCTCTGGAGTATAATACAGGATGTAACTCGGGATCAGTACAGGATAGGTAATGTATGTACACAGTGACTCCACCAGCAGAATAGTGAGCGCAGCTCTGGAGTATAATACAGGATGTAACTCAGGATCAGTACAGGATAAGTAATGTATGTACACAGTGACTGCACCAGCAGAATAGTGAGTGTAGCTCTGGAGTATAATACAGGATGTAACTCAGGATCAGTACAGGATAAGTAATGTAAGTACACAGTGACTGCACCAGCAGAATAGTGAGTGCAGCTCTGCAGTATAATACAGGATGTAACTCAGGATCAGTACAGGATAAGTAATGTATGTACACAGTGACTGCACCAGCAGAATAGTGAGTGCAGCTCTGGAGTGTAATACAGGATGTAACTCAGGATCAGTACAGGATAAGTAATGTATGTACACAGTAACTGCACCAGCAGAATAGTGAGTGCAGCTCTGGAGTATAATACAGGATGTAACTCAGGATCAGTACAGGATAAGTAATGTAAGTACACAGTGACTGCACCAGCAGAATAGTGAGTGCAGCTCTGCAGTATAATACAGGATGTAACTCAGGATCAGTACAGGATAAGTAATGTATGTACACAGTGACTGCACCAGCAGAATAGTGAGTGCAGCTCTGGAGTATAATACAGGATGTAACTCAGGATCAGTACAGGATAAGTAATGTATGTACACAGTGACTGCACCAGCAGAATAGTGAGTGCAGCTCCGGAGTATACTACAGGATGTCACTCAGGATCAGTACAGGATAAGTAATGTATATACACAGTGACTGCGCCAGCAGAATAGTGAGTACAGCTCTGGAGTATAATACAGGATGTAACTCAGGATCAGTACAGGATCAGTAATGTATGTACACAGTGACTGCACCAGCAGAATAGTGAGTGCAGCTCTGGAGTATAATACAGGATGTAACTCAGGAACAGTACAGGATAAGTAATGTATGTACACAGTGACCCCACCAGCAGAATAGTGAGTGCAGCTCTGGAGTATAATACAGGATGTAACTCAGGATCAGTACAGGATCAGTAATGTATGTACACAGTGACTGCACCAGCAGAATAGTGAGTGCAGCTCTGGAGTATAATACAGGATGTAACTCAGGATCAGTACAGGATAAGTAATGTATGTACACAGTGACCCCACCAGCAGAATAGTGAGTGCAGCTCTGGAGTATAATACAGGATGTAACTCAGGATCAGTACAGGATAAGTAATGTACACAGTGACTGCACCAGCAGAATAGTGAGTGCAGCTCTGGAGTATAATACAGGATGTAACTGAGTATCAGTACAGGATAAGTAATGTATGTACACAGTGACTGCACCAGCAGAATAGTGAGTGCAGCTCTGGAGTATAATACAGGACATAACTCAGGGTCAGTACAGGATAAGTAATGTATGTACACAGTGACTGCACCAGCAGAATAGTGAGTGCAGCTCTGGAGTATAATACAGGATGTAACTCAGGATCAGTACAGGATAAGTAATGTATGTACACAGTCACTGCACCAGCAGAATAGTGAGTGCAGCTCTGGAGTATAATACAGGATGTAACTCAGGATCAGTACAGGATAAGTAATGTATGTACACAGTGACTGCACCAGCAGAATAGGGAGTGCAGCTCTGGAGTATAATACAGGATGTAACTCAGGATCAGTGCAGGATAAGTAATGTATGTACACAGTGACTGCACCAGCAGAATAGGGAGTGCAGCTCTGGAGTATAATACAGGATGTAACTCAGGATCAGTACAGGATAAGTAATGTATGTACACAGAGACTACACCAGCAGAATAGTGAGTGCAGCTCTGGAGTATAATACAGGATGTAACTCAGGATCAGTACAGGATAAGTAATGTCTGTACACAGTGACTGCAGCAGCAGAATAGTGAGTGCAGCTCTGGAGTATAATACAGGATGTAACTCAGGATCAGTACAGGATAAGTAATGTATGTACACAGTGACTGCACCAGCAGAATAGTGAGTGCAGCTCTGGAGTATAATCCAGGATGTAACTCAGGATCAGTACAGGATAAGTAATGTATGTGCACAGTGACTGCACCAGCAGAATAGTGAGTGCAGCTCTGGAGTATAATCCAGGATGTAACTCAGGATCAGTACAGGATAAGTAATGTATGTACACAGTGACTGCACCAGCAGAATAGTGAGTACAGCTCTGGAGTATAATCCAGGATGTAACTCAGGATCAGTACAGGATAAGTAATGTATGTACACAGTGACTGCACCAGCAGAATAGGGAGTGCAGCTCTGGAGTATAATACAGGATGTAACTCAGGATCAGTGCAGGATAAGTAATGTATGTACACAGTGACTGCACCAGCAGAATAGGGAGTGCAGCTCTGGAGTATAATACAGGATGTAACTCAGGATCAGTACAGGATAAGTAATGTATGTACACAGAGACTACACCAGCAGAATAGTGAGTGCAGCTCTGGAGTATAATACAGGATGTAACTCAGGATCAGTACAGGATAAGTAATGTCTGTACACAGTGACTGCAGCAGCAGAATAGTGAGTGCAGCTCTGGAGTATAATACAGGATGTAACTCAGGATCAGTACAGGATAAGTAATGTATGTACACAGTGACTGCACCAGCAGAATAGTGAGTGCAGCTCTGGAGTATAATCCAGGATGTAACTCAGGATCAGTACAGGATAAGTAATGTATGTGCACAGTGACTGCACCAGCAGAATAGTGAGTGCAGCTCTGGAGTATAATCCAGGATGTAACTCAGGATCAGTACAGGATAAGTAATGTATGTACACAGTGACTGCACCAGCAGAATAGTGAGTACAGCTCTGGAGTATAACACAGGATGTAATTATTTTTCATTATATACAATGTCTGGTGAGTTAGTAATATATATATATATATATATCCATTTGTCATCACAGTTTCAGAAATAGATAAGCGATGAGAAGATATTCATGGATACAGTTTTATAATTGACACATTGTATCAAGGTTTTGTTTGTTTTCCCTTTGGTTCAGGCAGTGGCGTCACAAGACCACTGACTAAAATGTGTAGACGGTTCCATGTTAAAATATATTCTGGATATATTTTTTATTTACTTGGACTGTGAGAGGACAGAGCTGGTCCGGTGTATATCTCTACTGTAAGAAATTATTGTAGGGTCTATATTCTCTTGAAGAAATCTGCTTTATTTTGGGAGCTGCTGTTAGATATAAAGACATTGGTTCAGACGTGTGTTCTATGTACAAAACCAGTTGTCTCAATATATGTAAAATTAATAATATGCTGAAAGTCGGGCATTTCCTAATCTCAGACAATTTACTGACACAGGAGCCGACCCCAGTGCTGGGTATACCGCCACATAATGTCAGTGTCTCACCGACCCCCAGTGCTGGGTATACCGCCACATAATGTCAGTGTCTCACCGACCCCCAGTGCTGGGTATACCGCCACATAATGTCAGTGTCTCACCGACCCCAGTGCTCGGTATACCGCCACATAATGTCAGTGTCTCACCGACCCCAGTGCTCGGTATACCGCCACATAATGTCGGCGTCTCACCGACCCCAGTGCTGGGTATACCTCCACAAAATGTCAGTGTCTCACCGACCCCAGTGCTGGGTATACCGCCACATAATGTCGGCGTCTCACCGACCCCCAGTGCTGGGTATACCGCCACATAATGTCAGTGTCTCACCGACCCCAGTGCTGGGTATACCGCCACATAATGTCAGTGTCTCACCGACCCCCAGTGCTGGGTATACCGCCACATAATGTCAGTGTCTCACCGACCCCAGTGCTCGGTATACCGCCACATAATGTCGGCGTCTCACCGACCCCAGTGCTGGGTATACCTCCACAAAATGTCAGTGTCTCACCGACCCCAGTGCTGGGTATACCGCCACATAATGTCGGCGTCTCACCGACCCCAGTGCTGGGTATACCTCCACAAAATGTCAGTGTCTCACCGACCCCAGTGCTGGGTATACCTCCACAAAATGTCCGTGTCTCACCGACCCCAGTGCTTGGTATACCTCCACAAAATGTCAGTGTCTCACCGACCCCAGTGCTGGGTATACCGCCACAAAATGTCAGCGTCTCACCGACCCCAGTGCTGGGTATACTGTCACAAAATGTCAGTGTCTCACCGACCCCAGTGCTGGGTATACCGCCACATAATGTCAGTGTCTCACCGACCCCAGTGCTGGGTATACCTCCACAAAATGTCAGTGTCTCACCGACCCCAGTGCTGGGTATACCTCCACAAAATGTCAGTGTCTCACCGACCCCAGTGCTGGGTATACTGTCACAAAATGTCAGTGTCTCACCGACCCCAGTGCTGGGTATACCTCCACAAAATGTCAGCGTCTCACCGACCCCAGTGCTGGGTATACCTCCACAAAATGTCAGTGTCTCACCGACCCCAGTGCTGGGTATACCTCCACAAAATGTCAGCGTTTCACCGACCCCAGTGCTGGGTATACCTCCACAAAATGTCAGCGTTTCACCGACCCCAGTGCTGGGTATACCTCCATAAAATGTCAGCGTCTCACCGCCCCCAGTGCTGGGTATACCTCCACAAAATGTCAGTGTCTCACCGACCCCCAGTGCTGGGTATACCTCCACAAAATGTCAGTGTCTCACCGACCCCAGTGCTGGGTATACCTACACAAAATATCTGTGTCTCACCGACCCCAGTGCTGGGTATACCTCCACAAAATATCTGTGTCTCACCGACCCCAGTGCTGGATATACCCCCACAAAATGTCAGTGTCTCACCGACCCCAGTGCTGGGTATACTGCCACAAAATGTCCGTGTCTCAGGAAACTTGTCCTGTGGCCTTGAGCATCAATTCCAGCCCGACAGCGACATCTCCTGCTGTTCACACAGCAAATTATTTTCTGCTAAAGCATGGCATACCACTCTTCTTGACGGGCGGCCCTCGGGTCATTGAGGTTCTGAGGTACAGAGTAACGCACCTCTACACGGCAACTCATCTGATCCTATAGGTTTTCAATGGGATTCAGGTCTGGAGAAAGTGCAGGACACTCCATTTGAGGTCCCCCAGTCTCCAGTAGCCGTTCCCTAATGATGTGACCTCGATGAGCTTCAGCATTGTTCTCCATGAAGATGACATCTATTGTCATCAGTGATCAGCACTGAGGCCCACTGGTCCCTCGTCCATCGTAGATGCTCCCGTCCAATCCAAGACACTGACACCTGTGGTGCGGTCAGGTACCTTGCACGTCGTCTAGCACACAGACCACGCCTATGTCAATGGTTTCCAATGGTCTGACCTGACACTTGGGTGCCTCTCAGCTCTCCTAAATGTGCCTGGAGTTGTGCGGCATTCATCATCTGGTTCCGCAGGGAATTGTTTACAATGAAGTGCTCATCAGTGTGGGATGTGGCCAAACGACGTCCACTTCTCTGCCTTTCTGTGACTCTTCCAGTCTCTGTATCTCTGATACAACCTGCTGATGACACTCTGTGACACTCTAAACTCGGCTCCCTCTAGTGGTGGCTGTATAATCTGTATGTAGTGATCTCCCTCGAGTGGTGGTTGTATAATCTGTATGTAGTGAGCTCCCTCTAGTGGTGACTGTATAATCTGTATGTAGTGAGCTCCCCCTAGTGGTGGCTGTATAATGTGTATGTAGTGAGATCCCTCTAGTGGTGGCTGTATAATCTGTATGTAGTGAGCTCCCTCTAGTGGTGGCTGTATATAATCTGTATGTAGTGAGCTCCCTCTAGTGGTGACTGTATAATCTGTATGTAGTGAGCTCCCTCTAGTGGTGGCTGTATAATCTGTATGTAGTGAGCTCCCTCTAGTGGAGGCTGTATAATCTGTATGTAGTGAGCTCCCTCTAGTGGTGGCTGTATAATTTGTATGTAGTGAGCTCCCTCTAGTGGTGGCTGTATAATCTGAATGTAGTGAGCTCCCTCTAGTGGTGGCTGTATAATCTGTATGTACTGAGCTCCCTCTAGTGGTGGCTGTATAATCTGTATGTAGTGAGCTCCCTCTAGTGGTGACTGTATAATCTGTATGTAGTGAGCTCCCTCTAGTGGTGGCTGTATAATCTGTATGCAGTGAGCTCCCTCTAGTGGTGGCTGTATAATCTGTATGTAGTGAGCTCCCCCTAGTGGTGGCTGTATAATCTGTATGTAGTGAGCTCCCTCTAGTGGTGACTGTATAATCTGTATATAGTGAGTTCCCCCTAGTGGTGACTGTATAATCTGTATGCAGTGAGCTTCCTCTAGTGGTGGCTGTATAATCTGTATGCAGTGAGCTTCCTCTAGTGGTGGCTGTATAATCTGTATGTAGTGAGCTCCCCCTAGTGGTGGCTGTATAATCTGTATGTAGTGAGCTCCCTCTAGTGGTGGCTGTATAATCTGTATGTAGTGAGCTCCCTCTAGTGGTGACTGTATAATCTGTATGTAGTGAGCTCCCTCTAGTGGTGGCTGTATAATCTGTATGTAGTGAGCTCCCTCTAGTGGTGACTGTATAATCTGTATGTAGTGAGCTCCCTCTAGTGGTGGCTATATAATCTGTATGTAGTGAGCTCCCTCTAGTGGTGGCTGTATAATCTGTATGTGGTGAGCTCCCCCTAGTGGTGGCTGTATAATCTGTATGTGGTGAGCTCCCTCTAGTAGTGGCTGTATAATCTGTATGCAGTGAGCTCCCTCTAGTGGTGGCTGTATAATCTGTATGCAGTGAGCTCCCTCTAGTGGTGACTGTATAATCTGTATGTAGTGAGCTCCCTGTAGTGGTGACTGTATAATCTGTATGCAGTGAGCTCCCTCTAGTGGTGACTGTATAATCTGTATGTAATGAGCTCCCCCTAGTGGTGGCTGTATAATCTGTATGTAATGAGCTCCCTCTAGTGGTGGCTGTATAATCTGTATGTAGTGAACTCCCTCTAGTGGTGGCTGTATAATCTGTATGTAATGAGCTCCCTCTAGTGGTGGCTGTATAATCTGTATGTAGTTAGCGCCCCCTAGTGGTGGCTGTATAATCTGTATGTAGTGAGCTCCCTCTAGTGGTGGCTGTATAATCTGTATGTAGTGAGCTCCCTCTAGTGGTGGCTGTATAATCTGTATGTAGTTAGCGCCCCCTAGTGGTCGTTGGGAAATACTGTTGCTAATATCCATGGTTAATGGAGAGGATTTGGATCTCTGCATCAGAAGGAATTTCCGAGTCACGTAAAAATTCATTAAATAAATGATTCCGCCCCCGACTAGTCAGACTTGGGGTCTTGTATTTTATGCTTTGGGGACTTGTTGATTTCTAATATCTGAAATCTATTTCCTATTTTTGTGATGTATGGGGGTCATTCACTGCTGGTAGAATTCTCCAGTGTTTTATGTTCGTCTCACTATTACCGGAATTGTTTTCTAATCGTAATTTTCTCGGATGGCGCCATGCGCTCAGGGTCCGGCCTTCCCCGAAGCCTCGTCTGTCAGATGATTATTGGAGACCACTGGAGTTTTCAACTAATTCCTTCCAATCCGAGGAGGTGATTTGGGCTTGGATGCTTTCTGTGATCCTGGTGTCAGTAAGTCGCCACAAGCCGCCGGGCAGAATGACTCTTATTGATCGTTACAAAATCTTTTTAGGATAGGTCTTCTCCTGCGGAGGTGATTGCTGGCCCCGCTCCAGCGCTTGTCGGTGTTAACCTCTTCACTGCCAATAATAAACATTTTTAAATGTGATAAAAATTGTACGAAATAAAACATTTATTCAAATATAATAAATCTCCTCTTCTTCATGTCTTCATGGGCTCCTCCCTGCACATTATGGAGGTCCCCCGCCCCACACTGCAACATGAGCCAATTATCTCCATGACACTTATGTTCTAATAGCATCAAATAGGTGTCTGACTCCTCCCCCTTGTCTCAATCCGTACACGTGTCAGTTGCAGGATATGTTCAATCATGTGACATAGAAACATAGAATGTGTTGGAAGATAACAACCATTTAGCCCATCGAGTCCGCCCAATAACGATTGTCCAGTGACAACTAAGCTCCGCCCAATGCAGTTATATATATATAGAGGTCTCCTATGGCGGGATTCACCTATAATACATTGTGAGGGCTGGAGCCATCTTATATATTCCAGTATTTCTCTTGTTACACCAGCAGTTTATACTCCAGAGCTGCTCTTCCTGCTCATGTAACTTGTACATAGGAGGCAGTATTATAGCAGTTATATTCTTGTACATAGGAGCAGTATTATAGCAGTTATATTCCTGTACATAGGAGCGGTATTATAGTAGTTATATTCCTGTACATAGGAGCAGTATTATAGTAGTTATATTCCTGTACATAGGAGCAGTATTATAGTAGTTATAATCTTGTACATAGGAGCAGTATTATAGTAGTTATATTCTTCTACATAGGAGGCAGTATTATAGTAGTTATATTCTTATACATAGGGTCAGTATTATAGCAGTTATATTCTTGTACATAGGAGGCAGTATTATAGTAGTTATATTCTTGTACATAGGAGCAGTATTATAGTAGTTATATTCTTGTACATAGGAGCAGTATTATAGTCGTTATATTCTTGTACATAGGACGCAGTATTATAGTAGTTATATTCCTGTACATAGGAGCAGTATTATAGTAGTTATATTCTTATACATAGGAGCAGTATTATAGTAATTATATTCTTGTACATAGGAGGCAGTATTATAGTAGTTATATTCTTGTACATAGGAGCAGTATTATAGTAGTTATATTCCTGTACATAGGAGCAGTATTATAGTAGTTATATTCTTATACATAGGAGCAGTATTATAGTAGTTATATTCTTGTATATAGGAGGCAGTATTATAGTAGTTATATTCCTGTACATAGGAGCAGTATTATAGTAGTTATATTCTTATACATAGGAGCAGTATTATAGTAATTATATTCTTGTACATAGGAGACAGTATTATAGTAGTTATATTCCTGTACATAGGAGCAGTATTATAGTAGTTATATTCTTGTACATAGGAGCAATATTATAGTAGTTATATTCTTGTACATAGGAGCAGTATTATAGTAGTTATATTCTTGTACATAGGAGCAGTATTATAGTAGTTATATTCTTTTACATAGGAGCAGTATTATAGTAGTTATATTCCTGTACATAGGAGGCAGTATTGTAGTAGTTATATTCTTGTACTTAGGAGCAGTATTATAGTAGTTATATTCTTGTACATAGGAGGCAGTATTATAGTAGTTATATTCTTGTACATAGGAGCAGTATTATAGTAGTTATATTCCTGTACATAGGAGCAGTATTACAGTAGTTATATTCCTGTACAGAGGAGCAGTATTATAGTAGTTATATTCCTGTACATAGGAGCAGTATTACAGTAGTTATATTCCTGTACAGAGGAGCAGTATTATAGTAGTTATATTCCTGTACATAGGAGGCAGTATTATAGTAGTTATATTCTTGTACATAGGAGCAGTATTATAGTAGTTATATTCTTGTACATAGGAGCAGTATTATTAGAGTTATAATCTTGTACATAGGGGGCAGTATTATAGTAGTTATATTCCTGTACATAGGAGGCAGTATTATAGTAGTTATATTCCTGTACATAGGAGCAGTATTATAGTAGTTATATTCTTGTACATAGGAGCAGTATTATAGTGGTTATATTCCTGTACAGAGGAGCAGTATTATAGTAGTTATATTCCTGTACATAGGAGCAGTATTATAGTAGTTATATTCTTGTACATACAGACGTGGACAAAATTGTTGGTACCCTTTGGTCAATGAAAGAAAAAGTCACAATGGTCACAGAAATAACTTTAATCTGACAAAAGTAATAATAAATTAAAATTCTATAAATGTTAACCAATGAAAGTCAGACATTGTTTTTCAACCATGCTTCAACAGAATTATGTAAAAAAATAAACTCATGAAACAGGCATGGACAAAAATGATGGTACCCCTAGAAAACACAGAACATAATGTGACCAAAGGGACATGTTAATTCAAGGTGTGTCCACTAATTAGCATCACAGGTGTCTACAACCTTGTAATCAGCCATTGGGCCTATATATATGGCTCCAGGTAATCACTGTGTTGTTTGGTGATATGGTGTGTACCACACTCGACATGGACCAGAGGAAGCAAAGGAAAGAGCTGTCTCAAGAGATCAGAAAGAAAATTATAGACAAGCATGTTAAAGGTAAAGGCTATAAGACCATCTCCAAGCAACTAGATGTTCCTGTGAGTACAGTTGCACATATTATTCATAAGTTTAAGATCCATGGGACTGTAGCCAACCTCCCTGGACGTGGCCGCAGGAGGAAAATTGATGACAAATCTAAGAGACGGATAATCCGAATGGTAACAAAAGAGCCTAGAAAGACTTCTAAAGAGATTCAAGGTGAACTTCATGCTCAAGGAACATCAGTGTCAGATCGCACCATCCGTCGTTGTTTGAGCCAAAGTGGACTACATGGGAGACGACCAAGGAGGACACCATTGTTGAAAACGAATCATAAAAAAGCAAGACTGGAATATGCCAAACTACATGTTGACAAGCCACAAAGCTTCTGGGAGAATGTCCTGTGGACAGATGAGACAAAAATCGAAGTTTTTGCCAAGGCACATCAGCTGTATGTTCACAGACGAAAAAATGAAGCATATCAAGAAAAGAACACTGTCCCTACTGTGAAACATGGAGGAGGCTCTGTTATGTTCTGGGGCTGCTTTGCTGCGTCTGGCACAGGGTGTCTTGAATCTGTGCAGGGTACAATGAAATCTCAAGACTATCAAGGAATTCTAGAGAGAAATGTACTAGCCAGTGTCAGAAAGCTTGGTCTCAGTCGCAGGTCATGGGTCTTGCAACAGGACAATGACCCAAAACACACCGCTAAAAACACCCAAGAATGGCTAAGAGGAAAAAATTGGACTATTCTAAAGTGGCCTTCTATGAGCCCTGACCTCAATCCTATTGAGCATCTTTGGAAGGAGCTGAAACATGCAGTCTGGAAAAGGCACCCTTCAAACCGGACACAACTGGAGCAGTTTGCTCATGAGGAGTGGGCCAAAATACCTGCTGAGAGGTGCAGATGTCTCATTGACAGTTACAGGAAGCGTTTGATTGCAGTGATTGCCTCAAAAGGTTGCGCAACAAAATATTAAGTTAGGGGTACCATCATTTTTGTCCATGCCTGTTTCATGAGTTTATTTTTTTACATAATTCTGTTGAAGCATGGTTGAAAAACAATGTCTGACTTTCATTGGTTAACATTTATAGAATTTTAATTTATTATTACTTTTGTCAGATTAAAGTTATTTCTGTGACCATTGTGACTTTTTCTTTCATTGACCAAAGGGTACCAACAATTTTGTCCACGTCTGTAGGAGGCAGTATTATAGTAGTTATATTCTTGTACATAGGAGCAGTATTATAGTAGTTATATTCCTGTACATAGGAGCAGTATTATAGTAGTTATATTCTTGTACATAGGAGCAGTATTATAGTAGTTATACTCTTGTACATAGGAGGCAGTATTATAGTAGTTATATTCCTGTACATAGGAGGCAGTATTATAGTAGTTATATTCATGTACATAGGAGCAGTATTATAGTAGTTATATTCTTGTACATAGGAGGCAGTATTACAGTAGTTATATTCCTGTACATAGGAGGCAGTATTATAGTAGTTATATTCCTGTACATAGGAGCAGTATTATAGTAGTTATATTCCTGTACATAGGAGGCAGTATTATAGTAGTTATATTCTTATACATAGGAGCAGTATTATAGTAGTTATATTCTTGTACATAGGAGCAGTATTATAGTAGTTATATTCTTGTACATAGGAGCAGTATTATAGTAGTTATATTCTTGTACATAGGAGCAGTATTATAGTAGTTATATTCTTGTACATAGGAGCAGTATTATAGTAGTTATATTCTTGTACATAGAAGCAGTATTATAGTAGATATATTCTTGTATATAGGAGCAGTATTATAGTAGTTATATTCCTGTACATAGGAGCAGTATTATAGTAGTTATATTCTTGTACATAGGAGCAGTATTATAGTAGTTATATTCTTGTACATAGGAGCAGTATTATAGTAGTTATATTCTTGTACATAGGAGGCAGTATTATAGTAGTTATATTCTTGTACATAGGAGCAGTATTATAGTAGTTATATTCTTGTACATAGAAGCAGTATTATAGTAGTTATATTCTTGTACATAGGAGGCAGTATTATAGTGGTTATATTCTTGTACACAGGAGCAGTATTATAGTAGTTATATTCTTGTACATAGGAGGCAGTATTATAGTAGATATATTCTTGTATATAGGAGCAGTATTATAGTAGTTATATTCTTGTACATAGGAGGCAGTATTATAGCAGTTATAGTCTTGTACATAGGAGCAGTATTATAGTAGTTATATTCCTGTACATAGGAGGCAGCATTATAGTAGTTATATTCTTGTACATAGGAGGCAGTATTATAGTAGTTATATTCCTGTACATAGGAGCAGTATTATAGTAGTTATATTCTTGTACATAGGAGCAGTATTATAGTAGTTATATTCCTGTACATAGGAGCAGTATTTTACTATATATATAGTTAGATGTTTTATTGTGCTATTACTATTGTTTATTATAATATTCTTTTTATTTTATCTCCTCCTTTCTTGCTATTTTTCTAGTGCAGGGAGATCCAATGCTTCGTTGTTAGTTTATTTCTGAATCTTCCTTATTGTAATTGTTTTTGTTTTTGAGGAAATTATGGGATGTAAAAATGTATTTGAGGATTAGAGGGAGGTGCATATTAATTCTTAATGGGCTCCATGAGAATTGTGAGTAACCTCTTGAGTTTTACGGTCAGGGGGCTCCTCTGGGGCTGACATTGCAGGTCCCTGCAGCTCTTGGCCCTGTTTGGGGCATTCTGATTGTGGGGCCCCTGCTTGTTACTTCAGGAAGGCATTTACTGGATGGACTTGTTCTTGCTCGGACTGTATCTATACAACAGGCTGAGGGTTCAGGGCACTGAAGAGCCGCAAGGTGGGATCAGTCCTCTGACCCCCTTACACCAGGACTATATAAGAGTTGTAAAACGGTCACATGGTGTCACGGGGTTTGTTTGTAGCCTGTAACCATAGAAACACATATGTTTGTATAGGAGTTGCATTCACACTAGGAGATATTCTATAGATATTTGGAAATTTCTCTCATGTTTTAGTTATGATGAGTAAATAATTGGATGCAAATGCGGGTGGAGCAAAATCCAGTCACCTCCTGCCTTTTCGCTGCGCCATTTTTGCACCGGCGCTGTTCTCCCTCCTGCGTCGTCTGGTTGGTGGAGTTTTCCTTTGCTTCTGGTTCTGTTTGGCTCAAGGCCACGAACGGCTCCTGAGCTCCATCTCTAACGAAGAAGAATGGGAAGTTCTCATCACTGATTATTTTATCATTTATTTAGCCACTACAAGGAAATCCCCGGGAAACTTGACGGCTGTAAGGATCGCGGCTGCTGCGCCGGAACTCGGAGCCATTTACGGAATCATTTAGAAATGCATAAGTACAATATATCAAGGGAGGCTAAACACATCTGCCTCACAATTACTGCTGATTTGCACTCAGCAGGAGCCGGCGCTGGCACACGCCCCGCTACACGCCATTTTAATTTTCTTTTTTTTTTTTTATTTATTCGCCGGCAGCCATACATAATCAAAAAGGCAAAAAAAATCAAATTGTAAGAAGTAAAAACGCTGAAGGGTTCACTTTGCTGCTAATGTCAGCTTTGTATCGAAAAGGAAAACATAGCGATTATCCGTAAGACGGCGAGAAGGATTCCGTTAATGTGTCAATTAAATTTCCATTTTGATTTCTCAATTAAGTTGCAGCGGTGTTAAGTGCAAACCTGCCGCACTTCGGGAGGAAACTTCTAATGAGATTTGTTTGAGTGGAAGTTGTCAGCGGTTTATGTGGAGGAGGGAAACGAAGAGCTGATGGAGGCGGATGAGGGATCGCAATGGGAATGTCCGGAGGTTGCGCTCACCGGACGCAGAACATTTACAGTATAGACTTGTGTCGGGCCTGGTGTCAGAGACCCTGCAGATTCCGGGGAACCTACTGACAGTGAGATATTGACTTCCAGGCTGGTACCCGACTCCGTGACCTAATCACAGTGATAAAATAATACAGTTCTTCTTCCTGCGGCCACCACTAGGGGGAGCTCACATTGAGCGCTGTAATAAACCTGTGGCGAAACCAACCTCGCCACTGGGTTTTGGAAAGGTCTGTTTAAAAGCCTCTTGCCTCGGGATTATGGCCCTGTGGCAAACCCAGCCACTATATACGGTAATTCCTGTACATATGATGTTAGGGCATATGGGTATACCACTTTAAATAACCAAGCGTATATATGTTTGTGTAACTTGTCAGCTTGGGAGACAGTTGGGTGGATAGACTGAGGGGAGGAAAATGCTGGGTGTGTTCTATTGTCCCATTGTGTGTTTAAATGGTGATGTCTGTCCTGTTGTCCCCGCATGTGTATTGGCGATCTCCCTTTGTCCTGAGAGATAATTGGATTGCTCTTCGGTTGTCTCCAGGACAGAGAGGAGGAAACCATGATGCATTGTGGGGATGTGTTGTATTTGCAACAACTGTAATAAAAACCAGGCTGGGTGTGCCAGCACTTCAGACCACTGCTGACCCTCAACACGGAGCCTTGTCTCGTTATTGGGGGGGATTCCCTGTATGCTGTTAGAGACTGATTGCCAGGAGTGTAAGCTGATTGTATGCTTTTCCTGTTCGTCTGCCGGCAGCTATTCGCGAGGTTCCAGTTTGGAGTGCTATTTTGTATCCAGTTCGGGAGGTTGGTGTTCTGCAGTAGCTGTGCCTGTCTCTCGGAAAGGGGCATATCGCCTAAACGGATTTTAACCCCTTGTCTGCTGAAGCGGTCCGTTACAAAACCTATCCACGGAGTCCAGACCCAACATCCACAGAAAGCAATGAGGGAAAGCAGTGCGCAAGGTTTTATAAACACAAAGTCACTCCTCTAACCGCACCCCCACACAGTAATAGCGCCCTTTGTGTAACACACAGTAATGCCGTCTTATGAGCCCTCACAGATCAATTATACGCCCTTAGTGACTCCCATACAGTAGTCATTTCTCCTTGGTGTCCCCCTTACAATAGATGCCCCTTTTAGTTCCCCCCTCACAATAGAGATGCCCCTTTTAGTTCCCCCCCTCACAATAGAGATGCCCCTTTTAGTGCCCCCTCACAATAGAGATGCCCCTTTTAGTGCCCCCTCACAATAGAGATGCCCCTTTTAGTTCCCCCCCTCACAATAGAGATGCCCCTTTTAGTGCCCCCTCACAATAGAGATGCCCCTTTTAGTGCCCCCCCTCACAATAGAGATGCCCCCTTAGTGCCCACTACATTTAACTATATCTGCAGGACACCAGTGCCGTTGATCATGGGACTTTGCTGCAGCCAAGATCTGGGCGTGTCCCTCTGGCGCCGGAGGCATCGGAGGTGATGAGGAGGTTGCGGGACGGGTAAGCGATCTGCGTGCCGCTGTCGCTCTTCTCTGCCGCTTGATACACGGGATCAATGAGAAGAAGAATGAGAAGTGACGTCGCTGCCAGATGTTAATGGCCTAATCAAGTCGAGCGCTCGCCATTCTCAGTAACCCCGCGACGCTCGCCATGAACGCCACATGTTTGGACAGCAGCGCATTAATGCCATCTGACGTGACGCCCACCATGTCTCTGGCGCTATGTGGAGGCCGCAGCGTTGCGATCAATGTCCCATTTTCCTGTTAATGTGATGCTCGCTCTTTTCGGACGGGTTAATGAGTATTGATTCCAATTTCTCGTTAAGACGACTTCTTTACTGCAAATGGGAAAACATACGTTGTGGTCTGTCACGCTTTCCCCGGACGCCTCTGCGTACTCCAGGGGCTACAGACCGTTACAGATGGCCACAGGCAAAGCAAATACACCCCAAACTAGCGAGAATGATAGGAGTTGTGGCCCAGGGATGAGTACCAATCACCTGCCGGTCAGATCAGCAATGGTTAGGACTATCTACATGGGGGCTTCAAACAGGTTGTACAGGATTAGATAAAACAGCGCCACTCTTGTCATCCACTCCATTCTCCCATATAGCCACAGAGACCTGCTAAAATTCTGCAGCCTGCAACCGCCACTAGAGGGAGCTCACTGTTATACCCTGACAGTCTGCCCCTCAGCTCCCCCTGGTGGGGATAGCAGGCAACAAAATTCTATCCTGTAACGCTATGGAAGGGATTTTACATTTGCAACTTTTTGCAGTTTTATACGTCTTTTGCAACTTTACAAAAGTAATGAGGAAAAGTGGGCAGAGCTGATTGGAGGGGGTGTGGTATCAACAGACCAAAGGGTTAACTATAATTTGCACCAGAATTTAGCACAAATCTATGTCTGCTCCCAGCAGCCTTCTATCTCTGGTCTATAGGCACTGGCTGATGCACAGTGAGAATGCCCAGTCGGGCACTAAAGGCTCGAGATTAGATCCATTGCATGAAGGTTTCTTCTCCTTCCCTGGTCATAGGACTTTTGGCTCATAACGCTGCAGGTTCGCTGCCCTACAGCCAGTGCAATGGCTCTGGCAGTGTGTGGCCCCATCAGATCTTGCATAGATACAGCCACTGGGTGCAGGGTTAGGGTCCGTCGCCCACCCCCACCCCCACCTGTCATACAGCCACTGGGTGCAGGGTCAGGGTCCGTCGCCCCCCACCTGTCATACAGCCACTGGGTGCAGGGTTAGGGTCCGTCGCCCCCCCCCCACCCCCACCTGTCATACAGCCACTGGGTGCAGGGTTAGGGTCCGTCGCCCCCCCCCCCCCCACCCCCACCTGTCATACAGCCACTGGGTGGGTGCAGGGTCAGGGTCCGTTGCCCACCCCCACCTGTCATACAGCCACTGGGTGCAGGGTCAGGGTCCATCCCCGTCCCCCCACCTGTCATACAGCCACTGGGTGCAGGGTCAGGGTCCATCGCCGCCCCACCTGTCATACAGCCACTGGGTGCAGGGTCAGGGTCTGTCACCCCCCCCCCCCCCCACCTGTCATACAGCCACTGGGTGCAGGGTCAGGGTCCCTCGCCGCCCCACCTGTCATACAGCCACTGGGTGCAGGGTCAGGGTCTGTCGCCCCCCCACCTGTCATACAGCCACTGGGTGCAGGGTCAGGGTCTGTCGCCCCCCACCTGTCATACAGCCACTGGGTGCAGGGTCAGGGTCCATCCCCGTCCCCCCACCTGTCATACAGCCACTGGGTGCAGGGTCAGGGTCCATCCCCGTCCCCCCACCTGTCATACAGCCACTGGGTGCAGGGTCAGGGTCTGTCGCCCCCCACCTGTCATACAGCCACTGGGTGCAGGGTCAGGGTCCATCCCCGTCCCCCCACCTGTCATACAGCCACTGGGTGCAGGGTCAGGGTCCATCGCCGCCCCACCTGTCATACAGCCACTGGGTGCAGGGTCAGGGTCTGTCGCCCCCCCACCTGTCATACAGCCACTGGGTGCAGGGTCAGGGTCTGTCGCCCCCCACCTGTCATAGAGCCACTGGGTGCAGGGTCAGGGTCTGTCGCCCCCCACCTGTCATACAGCCACTGGGTGCAGGGTCAGGGTCCGTCGCCCCCCCCCCCCCACCTGTCATACAGCCACTGGGTGCAGGGTCAGGGTCCGTCCCCGTCCCCCCACCTGTCATACAGCCACTGGGTGCAGGGTCAGGGTCCGTCGGCCCCCCACCTGTCATACAGCCACTGGGTGCAGGGTCAGGGTCCGTCGCCCCCCACCTGTCATACAGCCACTGGGTGCAGGGTTAGGGTCCGTCGCCCCCCCGCCCCCCAATGTCATACAGCAACTGGGTGCAGGGTCCGTTGCCCCCCCCCACCTGTCATACAGCCACTGGGTGCAGAGTCCGTCGCCCCCCACCTGTCACCCATTGCTGGAGTGCTGGGCGTCTGTGGCAGGACGGCTCTCCTACCCAAGTCCAGGGCTTTGCTCGGGTCTCATCGTGTCTCTCTTCAGATATACTGTATGAGGCCCAGTGGGATTAGCGCACACCTTCTGGTAAATTTGGTGCATTGTACTCCAGCGCACTACAGGTTAAGACTGTACTGAATGGCCGTCTTAATCGATTCCCCCAATGTCTGTGCAGGGGATTCGGAGCTCTGACCCCTCTAAAGACATCTGTAAAGAAAAATAATCGGGCGTTCCCCTGGTGCATCGTCCCTGTGCATGAAAAGCACCCGCACTATGATGCTCCTTACCAAAGGCAGTTGAGCAAGATCAGGCACAACACACTTGCTGACGGTTTCCAATAACCATTACACAGATGGGCAGTTTAAGATCCACTTTTTTGAAGCTTGTAATTTGGTCTCTTTTGCTGCTTTTGTGCCTTGGACGTTCTTTATTAAGGTTGTTATGTGCAGGACTATCCACTTTCCATTACATTACATTATTTTAATGGGTGCCCCCCGCACAGACATCGGACCCCCTCAGTAAATGCGTTTTGTGGCCATCCTGGTTCCGCACCCCCTGCAAAACCCCTTGGGCTCTCCCCTCCAGACCTAGTAGTCGGAGCTTCATGCCGACACCCTGGGTGGCAGCCTAGGTGATGGCGGAGCACAGATTTGGTGTACCCCATGTCTAGGCTGAGGGCTGCCTGGGCGTACTCCTGGCTTCGGCTGGGGGTTGCCTATTTTGTCCTGGTCCCTTGCAGGAGCCTTTTGGCCCGGAGAGACTGGGAAAGGTTTATGGGGGTCATTCCCTTATGGAGAGGGCCTGCGATGGACCGTGTTCTTGTGTGGCACGCTGCACGGGTGTAGAAAGCGCTACTCAGGCTTTTAAAAAATATATACATTGCAACAAAAGCTCCGCTTTTTGAGCAGGATTTCCTCTGAACAGGTTTCCATTTATTGACAGCAAGCAGAGTTCTTGAAGTATTTAAAGACCGTCTACTAGTAAGTTGGAAATTTAGAAGATTTTGGTGGCTGATTGCTGACTACTGACTGCCGCTGATCTGGCTAGGACAGCTTTGTGCCCCTTTATAAGGCTTCCCTGGATACATCAGCCTTGATGGCCCCTGTAGGGTTTGGTTTCACTCAGTCTTGGAGCTCGCTGTGAGACTTGTCATTGCTGCTCCAGATTTTCGGATTCTCCAGAGAAATTCTGTTTCATCTTTTACTCTGAGACGGGAGGCAGAGGAGCTGTCAGCAGCCCCCGGGTGACGGGGAACTATGGGGAGCAGAGGTAAAATCAGGGTAATATACAGAGAATGTCACATTATATCTGTGAAGAGGATCATACGACAACACGTCAGTGTCCGAACGCCGCTGCGCACCCATGTCACATGACTCGCAGGGAAAATGTCCAGTATAACAAGTGGCTCATGATCTTCCCTTTGTCTCAATAACTACAACTTCCAGCATTTCCCAACAGCAATGCGTCTTCTCTAATGTCATGGATGTTCTCCCATCCACCCAATCACAACTCTCCTCCGCACTCTACATCAGTCCCACCCTCCCTCCTCCCACCGCCACATTCTACGTCCAGTCCCAACTCTTCTCCTAATATACAGTACAGACCAAAAGTTTGGACGCACCTTCTCATTCAAAGAGTTTTCTTTATTTTCATGACTATGAAAACTGTAGATTCGCACTGAAGGCATCAAAACCATGAATTATCACATGTGGAATTATATACATAACAAAAAGTGTGAAACAACTGAAAATATTGATGAGCTTCCAGAGGTAGTCACCTGAAATGGTCTTCCAACAGTCTTGAAGGAGCTCCCAGAGATGCTTAGCACTTGTTGGCCCTTTTGCCTTCACTCTGCGGTCCAGCTCACCCCAAACCATCTCGATTGGGTTCAGGTCCGGTGACTGTGGAGGCCAGGTCATCTGGCGCAGCACCCCATCACTCTCCTTCATGGTCAGATAGCCCTTACACAGCCTGGAGGTGTGTTTGGGGTCATTGTCCTGTTGAAAAATACATGATGGTCCAACTAAACGCAAACCGGATGGAATAGCATGGCCGCTGCAAGATGCTGTGGTAGCCATGCTGGTTCAGTATGCCTTCAATAAATCCCCAACAGTGTCACCAGCAAAGCACCATCACACCTCCTCCTCCATGCTTCACGGTGGGAACCAGGCATGTAGAGTCCATCCGTTCACCTTTTCTGCATCGCACAAAGACACGGTGGTTGGAACCAAAGATCTCAAATTTGGACTCATCAGACCAAAGCACAGATTTCTACTGGTCTAATGTCCATTCCTTGTGTTCTTTAGCCCAAACAAGTCTCTTCTGCTTGTTGCAGTGGTTTCCTAGCAGATCTTCTACCATGAAGGCCTGATTCACACAGTCTCCTCTTAACAGTTGTTCTAGAGCTGTGTCTGCTGCTAGGACTCTGGGTGGCATTGACCTGGTCTCTAATCAGAGCTGCTGTTAACCTGCGATTTCTGAGGCTGGTGACTCGGATGAACTTCTCCTCCGCAGCAGAGGTGACTCTTGGTCTTCCTTTCCTGGGGCGGTCCGCATGTGAGCCAGTTTCTTTGTAGCGCTTGATGGTTTTTGTGACTGCACTTGGGGACCCTTTCAAAGTTTTCCCAATTTTTCGGACTGACTGACCTTCATTTCTTAAAGTAATGATGGCCACTAGTTTTTCTTTACTTAGCTGCTTTTTTCTTGCCATAATACAAATTCTAACAGTCTATTCAGTAGGACTATCAGCTGTGTGTCCACCGGACTTCTCCACAACGCAACTGATGGTCCCAACCCCATTTATAAGGCAAGAAATCCCACTTATTAAACCTGACAGGGCACACCTGTGAAGTGAAGACCATTTCAGGTGACTACCTCTTGAAGCTCATCAAGAGAATGCCAAGAGTGTGCAAAGCAGTAATCAAAGCAAAAGGTGGCTACTTTGAAGAACCTAGAATATGACATATTTTCAGTTGTTTCACACTTTTTTGTTATGTATATAATTCCACATGTGATAATTCATAGTTTTGATGCCTTCAGTGTGAACCTACAATTGTCATAGTCATGAAAATAAAGAAAACTCTTTGAATGAGAAGCTGTGTCCAAACTTTTGGTCTGTACTGTACGTCCAGTCCCATCTCTCCCTCATCTCACCGTCACACTCTACTTCCAGTCCCAACTCTCCCTACTCCCACCGCCACACTCTACTTCCAGTCCCAACCTTCCCTCCCAATCTACGTCCAGTCCCGACCCACCCTCCTCCCACCGCCACATTCAACTTCCAGTCCCAACCTCCCACCGCCACACTCTACATCCAGTCCCAACCTTCCCTCCTAATCTGCGTCCAGTCCCAACTCTCCCTCCTCCCACCGCCACACTCTACGTCCAGTCCCAACCCACCCTCCTCCCACCGCCACACTCTACATCCAGTCCCAACCCTTCCTCCTCCCACCGCCACACTCTACGTCCAGTCCCAACCCTTCCTCCTCCCACCGCCACACTCTGCATCCAGTCCCAACCCACCCTCCTCCCACTGCCACACTCTACGTCCAGTCCCAACCCACCCTCCTCCCACCGCCACACTCTACATCCAGTCCCAACCCTTCCTCCTCCCACCGCCACACTCTACATCCAGTCCCAACCCACCCTCCTCCCACTGCCACACTCTACATACAGTCCCAACCCACCCTCCTCCCACTGCCACACTCTACATCCAGTCCCAACCCACCCTCCTCCCACCGCCACACTCTACGTCCAGTCCCAACTCTCCCTCCTCCCACTGCCACACTCTACATCCAGTCCCAACCCACCCTCCTCCCACCTCCACACTCTACGTCCAGTCCCAACCCACCCTCCTCCCACTGCCACACTCTACATCCAGTCCCAACCCACCCTCCTCCCACCTCCACACTCTACGTCCAGTCCCAACTCTCCCTCCTCCCACTGCCACACTCTACATCCAGTCCCAACCCACCCTCCTCCCACCGCCACACTCTACGTCCAGTCCCAACCCACCCTCCTCCCACCGCCACACTCTACGTCCAGTCCCAACCCACCCTCCTCCCACCGCCACACTCTACGTCCAGTCCCAACTCACCCTCCTCCCACCGCCACACTCTACGTCCAGTCCCAACCCTCCAACCTCCCACCTCCACACCCTTCCCCACAATAACACAAGAGATGTTTTTGTATCCATAAAATTTATTGTCCTTTATAAATATTTAGAATTTTTGTTACTTATTTACAGTTGGATGTAAAATTTTCCCGCGTTCTCCGGCATTCCCTCCACCATTCAGCAGCTTTCTAAAAACCTTAAAAATATTCCTAAATAAAAAGTCTACATCCCGTGATCTGGTCCACATATTCACCCAATTAAAAAAAAACAAAAGAAACAACCAAACAGCAGGCAAAGTTCTATCATTTGCTACACAGTAGCAAAGGATTCAAGTAGTGTGAGGAGAACCTGTGCTGAGCGTCGCTGTGCAGCGCCCACTGCTGGACGGGGCAAGTGTTACAGGATCCACTTGCATTAGGTGGAGATGTTCTTGTGAAAGTTTGTTATGCTCCACTTCTGTCCGCTGCACTTCTGCAGCACCAGCTGGTAACCAAACTCGTTGTCACTGTTTTCCTGCAGCTCCAGGCAGCGCTTGGATTTCTTGTTTTGTATTGAACCTCCCTGCAAGCAAAAAAGAGCAAAAAAGGGTTAAGATGCTGGAAGCAGGCAATACCAAAACTGCCAGGGGCCCAGACCACGGCATACACCGTCATAAGGCAGGGACTACATACTACAAGAGCAGGGGTCTGCAAACGCCAGGCTCCAAACCTCCAACATGCTCTTTCACACCTGCTCTGCTGTTATTGGAACCTCTCATAGAAGTGAATGGAGCATGATGGGGGTTGTATTGTCACAATAGCTGGAGTGTTGGAGGTTGACAATCTGATAAAGGCAGTCAATACTACTGGAATGTTAAACGCTGGTCTTACCTTCCCTCATGGGTGGTCTAAACTACAAGGCTCCACCCCTGAGCAAACAGCCCCTCCCCTATCTGTTCACTTGACTATAAGATACATGATGGGATGCCTAAAAAGCTGCATTAGATTCTTTCAGAAGTTTAGAAGACTGGAGAGATGGAAATAATGGCAGATTGGGGACAGCAGCAGTTTGTGATGTTGCCAAAGTGAAACCCCTCCAATACTATGGCCATATTAGTCTGCCTGTGTCAGTATTTACTGCAGCTCTGGCATTAGGTTGATGAACCAGAAACTTAAGATGAACTGAGGTATCCTGATGTGCAAAGAGTTGTAGATCCAGTATAAACATCTGTACAAAGTAAGGACCATAGTCTGAAACTGCAGGAGTATCTGTTACCATGCAAATTAGAGCAGCTTAGATGCCCCCTCCCCCTACCCTCTCGGGGCGGCCGTATATATGATTTCTGATCATCACCACTGGGCTCAATTATTTATACAATTTGCATATGCAACTGGGACAAAATATTCCAAACATACAAAGTATCAAGAAAAATAACTGTTCTTTCAAGCTTCTGGGATTCTTAAAGATCTATTCCACGGGGGCCACAGATGGCAGCAATGCTGACTGCTACTATCTCCAGCTCTACAGCATATAGTGGTAATTATCCTGAGCTTCCCGGCTTGTGTACTGATCCTGAGTTACATCCAGTATTATACTCCAGAGCTGCACTCACTATTCTGCTGGTGCAGTCACTGTGTACATACATTACTTATCCTGTACTGATCCTGAGTTACATCCTGTATTATACTCCAGAGCTGCACTCACTATTCTGCTGGCGCAGTCACTGTGTACATACATTACTTATCCTGTACTGATCCTGAGTGTTACATCCTGTATTATACTCCAGAGCTGCACTCACTATTCTGCTGGTGCAGTCACTGTGTACATACATTACTTATCCTGTACTGATCCTGAGTTACATCCAGCATTATACTCCAGAGCTGCACTCACTATTCTGCAGGTGCAGTCACTGTGTACATACATTACTTATCCTGTACTGATCCTGAGTTACATCCTGTATTATACTCCAGAGCTGCACTCACTATTCTGCTGGCGCAGTCACTGTGTACATACATTACTTATCCTGTACTGATCCTGAGTTACATCCTGTATTATACTCCAGAGCTGCACTCACTATTCTGCTGGTGCAGTCACTGTGTACATACATTACTTATCCTGTACTGATCCTGAGTTACATCCTGTATTATACTCCAGAGCTGCACTCACTATTCTGCTGGTGCAGTCACTGTGTACATACACCCCCCCCCCCCCCCCCCGGCTGTGTCTGGTGCTGCTGCCTGTCCTCGAGCTGTAATACCGGGCATGGCCAGAGATGAGGATGGCGCTGTATTTGGGAAATCCGGGCGCAGTCTCTTGCGATTCGGCAGAATTTGCAGTCCACCCCGAGTCGGATATCTGAGGCTGTTATAACGTGCGGCGATTTCTGTCTGTAATGAGCTTATAACATCCGGCGCCAGCGATCGCGCTTTAATTAAGCCAAGAAAGGTCAATGGATCCTTAATGGGGACTTGTTACTGAACGGCTCATTATAATCCCATCATTGCTTTATCGCTGCTGGGAAAGCGGAGCGACAACCAATATGGCTGGCAATACTGTTCCCACAGGGGTTGGCACCCGTGGTACAAGCCCGCCTCGTCCCCCAGCCACTGCTTTATGGCTTCATTCCTAACCATTTTTGGGTGATTGACAGTCTGTAATGGGGCAGTAACCTGCAACTACTACCCTCATCAGAGCTGGAATGCTGGGTGGCAATGAATGTGCCGACTATTACAGAAGTTGTCACTGACTGAACGCCGGCGCATTTCTAGACTATTGGAATGCCAGTTTGGAGAGACCACTCTATAGCTGGAGCGATGCCCCTAAAGTGAACCCCCACCTATAGGCCCAGGATTAGAAAAACATGGCTGCCCTCATCTGAAACAGCACCATGCCCGGCACTACAGAGTATCTGCAATGAAATGAACGGGGCAGAGCTGCAGTACCGCACACAGCCTGAGGACAAGCGGGGCGCTGCTTCTGCCTGATGGCAGCCATGTCCTTCTAACCCTCTGCAGCCCTTGTAGTGTCAGATCCACATGATAACGCTCTGCCTGCAGCCACCACTAGGGGGAACTGAAAGCCGGATCCCATTGATCTCACTAAGAAATGGCTCCCCCTAGTGGCCTGATCTGTCATGGTCTTACCTTCTTGCTGTTCTCCTTCGTTTGACATGTGCTGGCGGCCATCTTGGTTTCTGGGTTTCTTGTAGCCTCCCACCCTGCGGCTTCTCCTTCCCACTGGGAGGAGCTGGATGCCTAGCTCATATATATAGGAGGTCTGTGGCTTCAGTTCCTTGCTTGGTCCTCCTGTGTTCACATGCTTCTAAGACTGCTGCTGCTTCTGGTTCCTGATCCTGGCTTCGTCTGACTACCCTGCTGGTTCCTGATCCAGGCTTCGTCTGACTACCCTGCTGGTTCCTGATCCAGGCTTCGTCTGACTACCCTTCTGGTTCCTGACCTCTGGCTTCGCAAGACCCTGCTTCGGTTTAGCCATCCGTTTGGACTTTTGCCTTACAGCTTGATTTTCAATAAAGCCTTCTTATTTCCACTTATCTCTGGTTGTACGTCTGGTTCATGGTTCCATGACATTAGGACCAAGCCATGAATTCTGACGGTACAGGGCCATCCTCGCTACCTACGCTGGTTGCCAGACTTGATCAGCAGGATCACCTGTTGGGTCGGTTCGCTGTGGCGTTGCAAACCCTGCTTGAATGCACGGCTCATTTAGCTTCCGTTGCCGATGGGTCGGTTGTCGCTCCTGGGCCCGCTCCTACTGCCGCTCCGGTTGTTGCGCCAGAGTCTACCCCGACACCTGTTGCTGCGCCTGCGGTGTTTCGGGGTATGACCGGTTCTGCCCCCCTTCCACAGCGCTTTGGGGGAGAGCCAACTCAGTGCCGAGGTTTCCTTAACCAGGTGGGCATTTATTTCGAGTTGCTGCCACATGCCTTTCCTACTGAGAGATCAAAGGTGGGCTTCTTGATCTCGCTGCTCTCGGACAAGGCCTTGGCCTGGGCCAGCCCTTTATGGGAGAACAACAATCCGGTGGTTGCCGAGTTTTCCGGTTTTGTTGCTTCTCTTCGGAAGGTATTCGATGTGCCGGCTCGTGCTGCCTCTGCTGCGAAGCTCCTTATGTCCATCAGACAGGGTTCACGATCCGTAGCTGAATACGCCATTGAGTTTCGTACCCTGGCAGCAGAGGTGGGCTGGAATAATGAGGCTCTGGTCGCTGCTTTCTCTCATGGTCTCTCGGATGCCTTGAAGGATGAGGTTGCAGCTAAGGACCTACCAGTGGAGCTCGAGTCTCTTATTTCTTTCTTGATTTTGATTGACACCAGACTCAGGGAGAGACCTTCCTTTAAGGAGAGCCTGCGGAGGCCTTCTAACAGATTGGTGCCTACGTTTGCTGTCCCACCCGTGCCTCCCTCTCCTCCCACGCCTCCTGGGGATGACTTGTCTGGGGGTGAACCCATGCAGCTGGGGTTTGCTCGCCTGTCCGAGGGGGAGAGGGCACTCCGGAGACGCGAGGGCCGATGCATGTACTGTGGTCTCGGTGGGCATTTTCGGTTGGCATGCCCGAACCGTCCGGGAAACGCTCGCACCTGAGATCCTGTCGGGGGCAAATCTTGGGTGGAGTCTCCTCGTCCCCGGTTTCCCGTGTTGACAAACCACTGATTACTGTTGTCCTCTCCTGGGTCGGGGGCTCGGTGACGACCCAGGCGTTGGTGGACTCTGGTGCTGGTGGTTTGTTCATTGATAGTGTGTTCGCTGCCGCCAATTCCATTCCTCTGCAGCCTCGAGGTTCCCCACTGGCTCTTGAGGCGATAGACGGCAGACCCCTTCTGCCGCCACACGTGACTCATGAGACCCTTCCAGTGGGGATGGCCATTGGTGCTGTTCACAGAGAGTTGGTCTGTTTCCAGGTTATTTCGTCTCCACACTACTCGGTGGTCTTGGGGTACCCCTGGCTCCAGAAGCATAATCCGACTTTCGATTGGAGATCGGCCGAGATCCTCTCGTGGTCACCGCAGTGTGGGGCTAGTTGCATCCATGGGTCTGTCAAGTTGCTGTGTACTTCCTCGGACTCTCTGTTGCCTCCTGAATACGAGGAG
>NC_058089.1:1042502-1115321 GCF_014858855.1 Bufo gargarizans
TGAGAAGGTTTCGGCTGTCTTACAGTGGCCCCAGCCCAGTGGTCTTCGTGCCCTGCAGCGCTTTTTGGGCTTCGCCAATTATTATCGGAAGTTCATCAGGGACTTTTCCATGCTAGCCAAGCCTCTCACGGATCTGACCAGGAAGGGCAGTAATCCCCAGGTCTGGCCGCTCGAGGCCATCCGAGCTTTTGAGGCTCTAAAGTCCGCCTTTGTGTCGGCTCCGATTCTGTCGCATCCCAACCCTGGGTTGCCTTTTGTCCTCGAGGTGGACGCGTCTGAGACGGGAGTAGGCGCCCTTCTGTCTCAGCGTAGAACACCAGAGGGTCCTCTGCTTCCTTGTGGGTTTTACTCCCGGAAACTGTCTTCCGCGGAGTGCAACTATCAGATTGGTGACAGGGAGTTATTGGCCATCGTGCAGGCCCTTAAAGAATGGAGGCACTTGCTCGAGGGCTCGGTGGTTCCGGTTCTCATCCTGACGGACCACAAGAATCTGACCTACCTCTCTGAGGCCAAGAGATTGACACCACGTCAGGCCAGATGGGCTCTGTTCTTGTCACGTTTTAATTACGTGGTCTCCTACCTACCCGGTTCCAAGAACATCAGAGCGGATGCCTTATCACGGCAGTACTCCGAGCTGTCCGGGGAGGAGTCGATTCCGACTTCGGTCATACCTCCGAATCAGATCCTGGCCGCCATTCGCACCAGCCTGACCTCTCCCCTGGGTGAGCAGATTTTGGCGGCTCAATCTGGTGCTCCCTCTGGGAGACCCAACGGCAGATGTTTTGTGCCTGAGGAGTTGCGCACTCGGTTGTTGCGAACCTACCATAACTCCAAGGCCGCGGGGCATCCTGGAAAGAATCAGCTGTCCTGGGCTGTTTCACGTCTGTTCTGGTGGCCTTCTCTACGTTCCGACATCGCCGCATATGTAGCGGCATGCTCCGTTTGTGCCCAGAGTAAGTCCCCTCGGCACCGTCCGTTGGGCCTTTTGCAACCCATAGCCACCGGGGAGCGTCCATGGTCACACCTGGGGATGGATTTCATTGTGGACCTCCCTGCATCCCGAGGCCATACGGTCATTCTCATGATTGTGGATCGGTTTTCCAAAATGTGCCACTGTGTTCCTCTCAAGAAGTTACCCTCTGCACAAGAGTTGGCCACGATTTTTGCCAGGGAGGTCTTCCGGTTGCACGGTTTGCCCAAGGAGATTGTGTCAGATCGGGGGAGTCAGTTTGTGTCCAGGTTCTGGTGCTCCTTTTGCTCCCAGTTGGGGATTCATCTCTCTTTCTCCTCGGCCTACCACCCTCAGTCCAATGGGGCCGCAGAACGATCCAATCAGGCCTTGGAGCAATTCCTTCGTTGCTATGTCTCCGATCACCAAGACAATTGGGTTGACCTCCTGCCTTGGGCTGAGTTTGCCAGGAACACGGCGGTGAACTCTTCCTCTGGGACGTCTCCCTTCATGGCCAATTATGGGTTCCAACCTGCCGTGTTACCGGAGGTATTCTCTCCCCAGGATATTCCGGCTGTGGAGGATCACCTTTCCGTCCTACGTGCTTCTTGGGTACAGATCCAGAGGTCCCTTGAGGTCTCTGCGCAGCGCCAGAGACTCCAGGCTGATTGCAGACGAGCGCCCGCTCCTTCCTACCAGGTCGGAGACCGCGTATGGTTGTCCACCCGCAACCTCAACCTTTGAGTGCCCACTCCCAAGCTGGCGCCTCGCTTTGTTGGTCCCTTCCGAGTGCTTCGCAGGGTAAACCCGGTAGCCTATGCCCTTGCGCTTCCTCCTGGCATGCGGATCTCCAACGTGTTTCATGTCTCCCTGTTGAAGCCACTGGTGTGTAATCGTTTCACTTCCTCAGTTCCTCGGCCTCGTCCGGTCCAAGTGGGCAATCGTGAGGAGTATGAGGTGAGCAATATCCTGGACTCACGCCTGGTCCGCGGTCGGGTGCAGTTTTTGGTCCATTGGCGTGGTTATGGTCCAGAGGAGCGTTCCTGGGTTCCCTCCGCAGATGTCCATGCTCCTGCCTTGCTCCGAGCCTTCCACGCACGCTTCCCTCAGAAACCGTTCTTTACTCCGCGGAGGAGGGGCCCTTGAGGGGGAGGTACTGTCATGGTCTTACCTTCTTGCTGTTCTCCTTCGTTTGACATGTGCTGGCGGCCATCTTGGTTTCTGGGTTTCTTGTAGCCTCCCACCCTGCGGCTTCTCCTTCCCACTGGGAGGAGCTGGATGCCTAGCTCATATATATAGGAGATCTGTGGCTTCAGTTCCTTGCTTGGTCCTCCTGTGTTCACATGCTTCTAAGACTGCTGCTGCTTCTGGTTCCTGATCCTGGCTTCGTCTGACTACCCTGGTCCTGATCCTGGCCTCGTCTGACTACCCTGCTGGTTCCTGATCCAGGCTTCGTCTGACTACCCTTCTGGTTCCTGACCTCTGGCTTCGCAAGACCCTGCTTCGGTTTAGCCATCCGTTTGGACTTTTGCTTACAGCTTGATTTTCAATAAAGCCTTCTTATTTCCACTTATCTCTGGTTGTACGTCTGGTTCATGGTTCCATGACATGATCTTAATTTGCCATTTTCACTTCTGCTCAGCTTCTTCTCTAGTGCCCTTCTAGTCTGTTACAGGCGGGGGAGGGGGAGGCGGCCGGTCCCGTCTCTCGCGCCAGATCTGCTGCTCTGTCCTGAGAATTTCTGCCCAATCCATGAAATGTTTAAAAAATAAGAATTAAACATGAAAAAAGCTGCAACTTTGTAAAATATTTGTATCAGTTTCCTGATCTCAGAGAAGTTTCTCCCCACCGGACCTAAAACTCCTCACAGCTAAGGGTTTGTTACTATGTATCAGTGGGTTCCCAGACAACAGATACAGATGTATCAATGTACCGCAGTCTCCACAGGGTGTTTGCTACATCTGTAGGCGCTATTGCTGTGTTCACTTCTCACTCACTGACAGCAAGCAGATATTTTGAAAATGGTGAGGAACTAAATCAGAGAATCTATTATTTATGGATGTGGGGGAGGGGAGGTTATGATGTATCTGACGATTTTCAGTCTAAGTTCGGGGCGCTGTACGCTATCAGCGTATAGCATGGACCCCATTAATAAGCTCCGCCCCCAGGACGGTCGCTGCATGCTATTCGGGGGTGACGGGATTGCACCGACTCCCAAGATGCACCATTCTTATACTTTATACAGATGAGCGCACGACATCCACGGTGTGAGCTCACGAACAACGCCCAGTCTGATACATTCACCCGCCGTAACTGTGTCCTTCATCACTTCCTCCATGGGGGGGCGCACACACCCAGAGGAACTCTTCATCCTCGCTGTATACCAGTCCTGCATGCTCAGCTGAGGGTTTGTTACAATGTATCATGTATAGCTCCTAGATCGGACAAACCCAGACATTCATCATATGCAAAAATAACATCCAAAAATGTATCTTTATTGAAATCGATAGAACAAATAAATAGAGGCATAAAATGGCCGGCGGGTAAAAAACCAAGACGTGTGAACAGGAGCCAAAGGGGGAAAGAAGAATGAAAGGGCAACAGACAAAGGAGAGGTAAATGCAATATATCAAAAAACGCAAGAATGATGAATACAAAATGAGCTCATATTTATTTTTGGGCAAAATAAAAGTAAAGACAATGTATCCTGTGTAGACAATCCTCTGTGATGTAAACATCAGCACACAATGTGTCAGTGCCAATAAAATGTCTGCCAGATTTTCAGACACTGACAGCAAGCAATGATCTTGAAAATGGTGAGACATTGAAGCAAGTTGCAGATATTTTGATTACACGGATTGGCCCTTAAACCACACAGGACTGCGGATCAGGAACGGTTATCACTGCATTTACTGCGCATTGGCCGGTCGTCTGGGGACTCCGCGTACACGATAACTGCGTTTATGGGACATTATAAATGTCATTTTATACAATATAAACCCCAAATCTGATCAGACCGCCCCTCCCCGCCTCTTACATGTATTTTCTGTCTAGTAATCTCGGCTCCTAAGTGCGAAATGATTCTGCTGAAGCAGAAAATGACAGCAGATAACGAGGCGCCAAGTGGTTTGTGGCTTCACAGCTGAAAGCCGATCGTTTCCCTGAACACGGAGAGAATAGAAAAAAGAAAACACCGCAATTTCTACTTTGCCGTTTGGCCTCTTAAGCCTGTGCGGAGATATTGTGATGTGCTGACCTCCCGCAAAGACGCGGCCCGACTGCTGCCGACAGAGGAGCCCGCAGCCGGCAATTTGTCACTTTCAATATCTCCAGCCAGACGACAATCCGCAAAGCATTCGCCCGAAGAGATGGCGAGATTTGTCCGCTTCTATTTTCAGGAGTCAGGAAATGGCTTCCTGTATGTGACAAGCTGTGAGATATTGAGGAGTCTACGGAAGATGACCTGAAACCGCCAGCGCAGAGCGAGCCCGCCGCCACCAGGGCTCAATAACAGCCCCGTTATCAGGATATTATATCTGCTGGGTCACATAATACACTGAGGAGTCGCCAGGAACCGCGCAAGGGCGAACCGGAGCAGACACCGCGTACACACAGTACTTATCCTGTATTATACTCCAGAGCTGCACTCACTATTCTGCTGGTGCAGTCACTGTGTGCATACATTACTTATCCTGTACTGACCCTGAGTTACATCCTGTATTATACTCCAGAGCTGCACTCACTATTCTGCTGGTGCAGTCACTGTGTACATACATTACTTATCCTGTACTGATCCTGAGTTACATCCTGTATTATACCCCAGAGCTGCACTCACTATTCTGCTGGTGCAGTCACTGTGTACATACATTACTTATCCTGTACTGATCCTGAGTTACATCCTGTATTATACTCCAGAGCTGCACTCACTATTCTGCTGGTGCAGTCACTGTGTATATACATTACTTACCCTGTACTGATCCTGAGTTACATCCTGTATTATACCCCAGAGCTGCACTCACTATTCTGCTGGTGCAGTCACTGTGTACATACATTACTTATCCTGTACTGATCCTGAGTTACATCCTGTATTATACTCCAGAGCTGCACTCACTATTCTGCTGGTGCAGTCACTGTGTACATACATTACTTATCCTGTACTGATCCTGAGTTACATCCTGTATTATACTCCAGAGCTGCACTCACTATTCTGCTGGTGCAGTCACTGTGTACATACATTACTTATCCTGTACTGATCCTGAGTTACATCCTGTATTATACTCCAGAGCTGCACTCACTATTCTGCTGGTGCAGTCACTGTGTACATGCATTACTTATCCTGTACTGATGCTGAGTTACATCCTGTATTATACTCCAGAGCTGCACTCACTATGCTGCTGGTGCAGTCACTGTGTACATACATTACTTATCCTGTACTGATCCTGAGTTACATCCTGTATTATACTCCAGAGCTGCACTCACTATTCTGCAGGTGCAGTCACTGTGTACATACATTACTTATCCTGTATTATACTCCAGAGCAGCACTCACTATTCTGTTGGTGCAGTCACTGTGTACATACATTACTTATCCTGTACTGATCCTGAGTTACATCCTGTATTATACTCCAGAGCTGCACTCACTATGCTGCTGGTGCAGTCACTGTGTACATACATTACTTATCCTGTACTGATCCTGAGTTACAGCCTGTATTATACTCCAGAGCTGCACTCACTATTCTGCAGGTGCAGTCACTGTGTACATACATTACTTATCCTGTATTATACTCCAGAGCAGCACTCACTATTCTGTTGGTGCAGTCACTGTGTACATACATTACTTATCCTGTACTGATCCTGAGTTACATCCTGTATTATACTCCAGAGCTGCACTCACTATTCTGCTGGTGCAGTCACTGTGTACATACATTACTTATCCTGTACTAATCCCGAGTTACATCCTGTATTATACTCCAGAGCTGCACTCACTATTCTGCTGGTGCAGTCACTGTGTACATACATTACTTATCCTGTACTGATCCTGAGTTACATCCTGTATTATACTCCAGAGCTGCACTCACTATTCTGCTGGTGCAGTCACTGTGTACATATATTACTTATCCTGTACTGATCCTGAGTTACATCCTGTATTATACTCCAGAGCTGCACTCACTATTCTGCTGGTGCAGTCACTGTGTACATACATTACTTATCCTGTACTGTTCCTGAGTTACATCCTGTATTATACTCCAGAGCTGCACTCACTATTCTGCTGGTGCAGTCACTGTGTACATACATTACTTATCCTGTACTGATCCTGAGTTACATCCTGTATTATACTCCAGAGCTGCACTCACTATTCTGCTGGTGCAGTCACTGTGTACATACATTACTTATCCTGTACTGATCCTGAATTACATCCTGTATTATACTCCAGAGCTGCACTCACTATTCTGCTGGTGCAGTCACTGTGTACATACATTACTTATCCTGTACTGATCCTGAGTTACATCCAGCATTATACTCCAGAGCTGCACTCACTATTCTGCTGGTGCAGTCACTGTGTACATACATTACTTATCCTGTACTGATCCTGAGTTACATCCTGTATTATACTCCAGAGCTGCACTCACTATTCTGCTGGTGCAGTCACTGTGTACATACATTACTTATCCTGTACTAATCCCGAGTTACATCCTGTATTATACTCCAGAGCTGCACTCACTATTCTGCTGGTGCAGTCACTGTGTACATACATTACTTATCCTGTACTAATCCCGAGTTACATCCTGTATTATACTCCAGAGCTGCACTCACTATTCTGCTGGCGCAGTCACTGTGTACATACATTACTTATCCTGTACTGATCCTGAGTTACATCCTGTATTATACCCCAGAGCTGCACTCACTATTCTGCTGGTGCAGTCACTGTGTACATACATTACTTATCCTGTACTGATCCTGAGTGTTACAGCCAGACACGGAGGCTCATGTTGCTATCTCCTTCTTTACTTCCACCAATAGCAGCAAAGGAAAAATTAACATAATCAAAACAACCAAGGCCCCTCCCCTGACAGATCCTATAATAAGCAGTGTCCTCTTCATATCTTCCTCTTTCTTTGCTGCTCCACCAAAGATAAGTTGTCTATATTTATTCAGTTATGTGATTTTAGATTGAAAGCAATTTATGTCTTTGCATGGTATTTTTATGCTGGCCGAGTATATATATATATATATATATATATATTCTGTGCTGATCGGTAACAGGGTTCCCCCCTTTTCCCTTCATTTGTGGGATTTTTGCGCTGTATTGCTGCATCCTCTGTGCACCTATTGCGGTCTTCTGCTGGGGTTCGTTTCCCCCCTCCCTCTCTTTCCCCTCGGCCTAGGCATCGACGCTGTTTCCCAGTCCTTTTACTTGTGGGGTTTTCGTTTTTGTCCCCCCTCCTCTCCCCCTACCTTTGCGCCGCTCCGATTCCTCCCTGCTGGCCTCCGACGGCATAGGCTTTCAGCGGCGCTTCCCTTTGGCTTCCCGCGGCTCCGAGATCTCGCGAGATCTCGGCGGCCATCTTGGGAGCTCCCGCCCGTCCTCTCGCGGGATTTCGGAGCATTCATCAGTTGCCTCACTGCTCCTCTCGGCTCCGGATCGGCTCCTACCTCTCTGCGGCGCTTGGGGTGATTAACCCCTGCTTAGGTTAGTTCTTTCGGCCACAGGTTAGGCTCTATTAGTCTGGGTACAGTAGGGGATCCCATCGATTATTCTGCTAGTATTACCAGCCAAATATAATCGAGATCATGTCCTCAGACCGCTCCCCCTCCGGGCCTAATCCCCCCCCACCATCGGGGGACCCCGGTTTGCCAGCCATGAGCACACAGGCCCTGGAGCTACAACGCTCAGTGTCTAGTGCCATTATAGAGGCCATGGGCTCCATGTCCTCAATGATCTCTCAGACCATTTCTCAGGCCTTATCTGCCCATGCTCCGGGCCCCTCTAATTTAATGCCTGCACCCACTAACCCGCAGCCTGCCATTGAACCTCCTGCCCAGGAGAATTTGATTGGTGTGAACCAAGCCACCCAGGATAGCGCGCTTAGATCGCGCAAAAGAGCCTTGCCGCGCCAGGCAGAAAGGGCGCGAACGTGGAAAAGTGCTAGAGCACAAACTTATGATATAGATTCTGAGAACGAATCTGACATGGAGGCTTATGCGGAGGCAGATGACCACTCTGATGGAGAGTTGGAGATGGAACAGGAGTTTCCAGGTACCTCAGGCCCTAGGCCTTCCACATCTGGGTCCGTGAGCGCATCCACCTCTGCCCCTAACACGGCTTCTAGCCTGGTGGATCCCTCTGGCAACCCACTATTTGACCCGGATGCCCTCCACCACCCTAGGTCGGCGGAGTGGATGCCTGTAGCTCATGTGAGCGACTACCTGGAGCATTGGGTGCGCCGTCCTCTCAGCAAAGAGGCGCGCAGCAAGCTCCGTGCGGAATGCCCCAGACCATTAATCCCTAACAAGGTCTGCGAAACGCCAGCTGTGGATCAAAAGAGGACGCAGTTTTTGGCCAAAACCGGCTGGAATCCCCGTAAGGGGCTAGATTCCGCTATAAAGAGTTGTCAGGACAAGCTCCTCGACATTTTTGGCCCCCTCGCCAAAATTTTTGAGATGGCCGAATCGGCCAAAGTGGACGGCTCTCCGGTTGACCCGGAGGAGCTTACTGGCTGGATTCAAAGAGCCATTTGCATTGCGGGCAGCACTAACTCCTCCCTGTCCATTGAAAGGCGTAAAGCCATCCTGTTTAAGATCGACCCAAAATTGGCCAACTTGGCACTCACTGAGACAGGGAAGGAGGCTCAGGGTCAACTGTTCGGGGATTCCTTAATTAAGGACCTCAGCAGGTACGTTGGAGCATTTACCGCATTGGACAAGGCCCAGTCCTCCATGAAAAGGGTATTTCAGGGACGGGTCTCCACTAGGGCCGGCAGTGGTAGGGGCCATCTGTCCGGCCGCTCCAGTTATCAAGCCCGCAGCTCGGGCAGAGGCTCCTTCAACCAGAGGCCTCCTTTCCAGGACCAAAGGAATCCCCCCTCGTTCTTCCCGGCCAGAGGCGGCCAATGGCGTTCCAGGTCGGTTAGAGGGAATCCGAGCTACAGAAAATCTTTCGGTAAGTCTTTCCCCAGTGGGGACTTCTTCCACCCCTCGCGTAGGGGGCAGACTCCGTCTATGTTCCCACGTTTGGTCCAACATCACATCAGACCCATGGGTGCTGAACACTGTGCAGGGGTTCCACATAGAACTTACCGGTTCTCCAGATTTCGTCCTTTCTCCCCCGCTCCTGGCACTACCGGACAGGGAGCTAGTGGACGTAGAACTTTTTTCCCTCTTGCACAAGGGTGCGATAGAAAGGGCCCCTCCTACCCGAAGGGGCGTTCTCAGCCACATTTTTCTAGTTCAGAAAAAAGGGGGACAATTTCGTCCAGTCATAAATCTCCGGGCACTGAACTCTGTGGTGCGCTACCGCCACTTCAAAATGGAGGGGATTCACCTCCTTCGGGACTTGCTGATTCCAGGGGACTGGATGGTGAAGCTGGATCTCAAAGATGCCTATCTGACGGTTCCGGTTGCCTCCGCCTCCAGGGACCTGCTTCGCTTCCTGTGGAAGGGCGAAGTGTGGCGCTTCACTTGCCTACCGTTCGGCCTTTCCTCGGCGCCTTGGTGCTTCACCAAGTTACTGCGCCCAGTCATGGCCTGGCTGCGGAGTCGGGGGGTGCGTCTTGTCATATACCTGGACGACATCCTCATTATGCACCAATGTCAGCAGTCTCTGCTACAACACCTCCAGTGGACCTCGGATCTGCTGACGAGTCTGGGTTTTCTACTCAATCTCGAGAAGTCCTGTCTCACACCGTCTCGGCGTATGGAGTTTCTGGGCTTCACGGTGGACTCTGTCGCGGAATCCCTCAGTCTTCCTGCGGAGAAGTTACGGACGATACGCAAGGAGTTGAGACATGCTCTCTCTACTCCCTCCCTATCGCTACGCCATCTGGCTCGCATCATTGGGCTATTAGCCTCCTCTATCCAGGCAGTCTTCCCCGCTCCACTCCATTATCGGGCTTTACAGCATCTGAAGATCGCCCACCTCCGTGCCGGGGCCTCGTTTGCAGACGCGGTGATTCTGGATCAGGAAGCTCAAGAGGAACTCCGTTGGTGGTTGAGCAACTTGGAAGCCTGGAACGGCAGAGCAATTTTCGGATTCCAACCGGAATTCACAGTGGAGTCGGACGCGAGCCTCCAGGGCTGGGGGGCCCACTGCGAGGGTATTTCCACTGGCGGTCGATGGTCGGAGTCCGAGACCCGTTTTCACATCAACGCTCTGGAACTTCTAGCGGGTTCGTTTGACTTTAGGAGTTTCACCAAGGGCATAGCTCATGCATGCATCCGTCTACGCATGGACAACGTGTCGGCGGTCCGATACGTCAATCATCTAGGCGGCACTCAATCGGCCACCTTAGCCCGACTGGCGAAGGAGTTCTGGTCCTACTGTCTGTCCAGGGACATCATGGTTCAAGCGGAGTACCTTCCGGGTCTCCACAACTACCGAGCGGATTGGAGCTCCCGATGCTTCACGGACGGCAGCGACTGGAGGTTGAATCCGGAGATGTTCTCCATGATCTCGGACATCTGGGGTCCTTGTTCCATAGACCTCTTCGCGTCCCGTCTCAACGCTCACCTGCCCAGGTTCTTCAGCTGGCGTCCGGATCCGGAGGCAGAGGCGGTGGCTGCGTTTCTCCAGGACTGGTCTGCAGCCCTACATTACGCATTTCCGCCGTTCGCCATGATTCCGAGGATGCTGTTACAGACTCGTCGTCAGGCGGCGGAATTGGTGGTGGTGATTCCCTTCTGGGGGTCTCAAGCCTGGTACCCGATTATCCTGGAACTCCTGGTGGATGTGCCTCTCCTACTCCCGACGCGGACGGATCTCCTCCAGGACCCGCTGGGTGCCCCACATCCTCTCCTGGTCGACGGCTCCCTTCAACTTCTGGCGTGCCGAATCTCAGGACTCCAGGCGAGGTCGGGGGAGTTTCGGAGGCAACTAGACGCCTCCTGGACAACGCTTGGGCTCCCGGCACCCGAAAATCTTACCGGGCAGCTTGGGGATCTTGGGTTGGCTGGTGCATGGAACGGGACCTGGATCCCGTTTCGGCGTCTGTGACCCATTTATTGCAATTCCTGACGTCTCTCTTTGAAGCAGGGAAGGCTTATCGGACCATCAATTTGTTCCGTTCCGCGATTTCCTCGACTCATCAGGGTTTTGATGGCGTTCCTGCTGGTCAGCACCCTTTGGTGTCTCGGCTTTTACGTGGCTCGTGTTTGGCTCGGCCTCCTCGGCCGCGTTTCACCGCTACGTGGAATGTCTCCCTGGTCCTGTCTTTTCTCTCGTCCTGGCCCGACAACGCGTCTCTTTCCCTCCGTCAGCTGTCGGCCAAATTGCTGACTCTTTTTTGCCTGATTTCCTGTAAGAGGGTCTCTGATGTCAGGGCTCTGGATCATGATGCCAGGTCCTTTACGCCCGAGGGTGTTACTTTTAACATCACACGGCGTACCAAGACCAATATTCGGTCGGTGTCCTATCCCAGTTTTCCGTCTTCTCCGGCGCTCTGTCCTGTAGTTTGCCTGCGGGAATATGAGTTGCGCACTCGGTCTCACCGTTCTGCGGACACTCTGCAGCTTTTCCTCTCTATTCGCCATCCCTTTGGCCCGGTGACCAGTCCCACTTTGGCGCGATGGATGAAGTGGGTCATGTCCCTTTCCGGGATTGATACGACGATCTTTACCGCTCACTCGGCCAGGGGCGCGGCTGCTACTGCCCTGGCAGTTTCGGGGGCTCGTTTGGAGGACATTCTGCGTCTGGCTGACTGGTCCACGACGTTCACAGAGTTTTATTTCCGTCCTCCAACTCACGTGTTTTCAGCTATTATTGAGCAGCTTTGAACTTGCAATACGAAGCCTCCGTGTCTTGCTGTAAAACTTAATGATTTTCCTATTTCATGACGTAAAGTCATAGTTTTATTAAAGACACGGAGGCGAGTATTGCCCGCCCTAGGTTTCTCCTGCCCCCCCCGGTTGTTATGTTATTATTGTTTGACTGTTTGACTGTCTTTTATTGTTATTTATGACGTTTTGCCGTTCAGTTTTATTATGGTTGTTTCAGCGACCTCTTTGATGTGCGACCGTTATTGGGTCGTGATTGCGCATTTTGTACCCATGTGCTTACACTGGCTATATTATTGGTTCTGTTTCAGGTTGAGAACTCCTTGGCAGATGGCGTTCCGTGTTGTTCCAGGTTTCCTGAGATGTTAGCCATGTTGGCTTGAGTTCTTCAGTTGGAGGGACCAGAAGGGTCGGTGCCGGTTCCAGTTCCAGTTCGGTTCGTTTTCGGTTATGGTTGGCGGTTGGTGTCGTGAATTCAAAGAAAGAGGAAGATATGAAGAGGACACTGCTTATTATAGGATCTGTCAGGGGAGGGGCCTTGGTTGTTTTGATTATGTTAATTTTTCCTTTGCTGCTATTGGTGGAAGTAAAGAAGGAGAAAGCAATACTCGCCTCCGTGTCTTTAATAAAACTATGACTTTACGTCATGAAATAGGAAAATCATTAAGTTACATCCTGTATTATACTCCAGAGCTGTACTCACTATTCTGCTGGGGCAGTCACTGTGTACATACATTACTTATCCTGTACTGATCCTGAGTTACATCCTGTATTATACTCCAGAGCTGCACTCACTATTCTGCTGGGGCAGTCACTGTGTACATACATTACTTATCCTGTACTGATCCCCAGTTACTTCCTGTATTATACCCCAGAGCTGCACTCACTATTCTGCTGGGGCAGTCACTGTGTACATACATTTCAATACTTACCCTACTCAGGATCAGTACAGGATAAGTAATGTATGTTCACAGTGACTGCACCAGCAGAATAGTGAGTGCAGCTCTGGAGGATAATACAGGATGTAACTCAGGATCAGTACAGGATAAGTAATGTATGTACACAGTGACTGCCCCAGCAGAATAGTGAGTGCAGCTCTGGGGTATAATACAGGATGTAACTCAGGATCAGTACAGGATAAGTAATGTATGTACACAGTGACTTCCCCAGCAGAATAGTGAGTGCAGCTCTGGAGTATAATACAGGATAAGTAATGTATGTACACAGTGACTGCACCAGCAGAATAGTGAGTGCAGCTCTGGAGTATAATACAGGATGTAACTCAGGATCAGTACAGGATAAGTAATGTATGTACACAGTGACTGCACCAGCAGAATAGTGAGTGCAGCTCTGGAGTATAATACAGGATGTAACTCAGGATCAGTACAGGATCAGTAATGTATGTACACAGTGACTGCACCAGCAGAATAGTGAGTGCAGCTCTGGAGTATAATACAGGATGTAACTCAGGATCAGTACAGGATAAGTAATGTATGTACACAGTGACTGCACCAGCAGAATAGTGAGTGCAGCTCTGGAGTATAATGCAGGATGTAACTCAGAGATATGTGTGACACAATCTGCTAGGTTTCTATTCATCCTACACTAGACCCTAGCACTGTTCCTGGGCGCGCACACATTACATTAGACGTGGTATGTGGCCCCTGGCTGGCCACGTTGTGTACATACAGTAACATACGATGAGCGATTACCTGATTAAATTGCCAGTAAAGCTTCATCCTCTTCGCTTTGGCGTAGTTGCATTCGATCAGCCGCGGCCGACTGTTCACGTCCACCAGGCAGCGGTTGTCATCGTCATCAATTGTTGGGCTCAAGACTCCAACATGAAGCTGCTGGGAGTTCGTGTAGTAAACGTTCTGCGGGTGGGAGAGAACGAGATGTAAGCAAGTGCTTCCTATTCACTGACAGCAAGCAGAGAATGTAGAGAAATGGAAACAATGTCTACTAGAATGCTGCAGAAGGTTTGTTACAATTATTACAGTAGTTGGGGGAGGGGGTCATAATGAGCAGGTTTTCCTTCTGTTTCTTGGAACTTTCTTGACCGCCTTATTTCCGGATTCTCCGGTTTTCCGCTCGCCAGTGACGCCCAGTAACTGCATTATACAAATGTATTGGGCAGCGGATGTAATCGCGCTCCTGACGTCCTCGCCATGAGATCCCGTCAACCCTGTAACCGATGGAATACAATTCCTGAACCTTTCATTCTCAGGGCTCGTTCGGCAGCGGCTCGGCATCACGGATATTAATGATCGCGCCACAAGTTTGGTTATTGTTATTATTAAAACTGCACCAAGCCGAGATGTGAGCAAGAACCGGCGGCTGATTACGGCGCTCCATCACTGTTGGAGGCGCTTAAAGGGGCCACAGATGCTGGGATGGCTCTTCTGCACATCCCCTGTGATGTCTGTCAGGGATTTGCTTACAGCAGCATCGTCCCCAGCTGATCCTGAAGACGAATGGCCGCTCGTCTCCGCCGTGTGACCCAATTAGAGCGACGTCTTTTCTAGCAGCGCTCTCAAAGGCTTATTTAGTAAGGTTCTTGTGCGCATCGGGGGCCCTTTAGCGAGCGTATCGATCGCGTAGAGGTGAGTGTTACTGCTAGATAAGTGCGCAAACAAAGATGGCGGAGCACGTGGTGTTACCGCACGGCCACATAGTGTCACCTGCAGCAGACTAAAAGAAATCACAATGCGGATATGACTTGGCGCCACGTTTTTCACGTCTGTATTTCTGCCATCCACAGAGACCACGGGGACCGCCATGGATCGGAAGAGAAGGGGGTCTCCTGTTTCGGTCAGTGCCATAGACTTTGAATGGAGCGTCAGAGTGCCAGCGCCTTCTAGTCGGGACGGGGGGACAAGGGACGTGTCCTCCGTTCTGGTGATCGGTGGCGGGTCCCACGCCCCCCAGAGATCTACCGTTCACCTATCCTGGGGCCGATACAGCTCTGCATAAAACAATGATTCTCTGCCGATTTGTAACGCTTCCCCTGTAAGACTTTTCCCCTCCATGTTTGGGAGAACTCATTCTACGTAACGACTGTGACGAGCCGGGGGTCTGGGAGCCGGAGGGAGGGAGGAAAGGAAAGGAGGAAGTCTTTATTTTTAGATTCATAATAACTTCTGGCGGTACGAGTGGAGGCAGGCGGTAACTATTCTTAAAGGGATACGTGTGTAGTCAGAGACCCTCTGTGGCTGGTTTTCTGCTGGGCTGTAGTTGAAGTCACCTTAGTTTCAGCATCTTATGTTTTGCCAAGGCTGTATAGGTAGCTGCAAAGGGCCCAAGAAAGGGCCCGGCTCATGTCTCCCAGAGCGCATGCACACCCCATAATGTAAGCAAACAGGAGAGGGGAAACACTGCCCCCGCAGGGCATCCAGAAGCATTACATCTGAGGTCAGACATTCATAACTAACGAACCTGTGGAGTGAGTCCGTGGCAGATGTACATGATGGGGATGTTGTCCGTGTCCGGCCCCTGGTCAAGGCACAGCTCTGTCTTCAGGGAGTTCTGCAGCTGAAAACCAAAAATTATAAAACGTGAAAGATCTGAGGGGGAAATGTGGTCGCTGTAAACCTGAGGCTATAAAAACCGCCCCTGACCGCGCTGCCCGAATCTCTCCATAATTCAGACCTTGCACTGCCTACAGCTGACCGGCTTGTCACAATGTATCAGTGCCTGTAAAAGCGACAGTCTACACTGTGACAAACATTCAGCTGTGGGAGCAGCACCCGGTCTGGGCCATCGTCGCCCTCTGGGGTGCGAGCACTTAAACTTTACAGCAGATACATTAAATCGCACGGGTCTCCCAGGCGGAGTTCACATGCCGAGAAACTGCATTTGCAGCCGCTCACGTTTTTACGGCGGTTCTCTGATCCCGTTATTGGCCATGTGCAGACAACTACTGCATTACGTGAGCGCAGCAATTTGCAGTAAAATTATTTTCTTTTTTTTCCTTCATTTCAAAAGCAAACAAAGCAAAAAATACCCTGCAGTGTGTGCACCCAGCCTCAAACGGACCGTCCAGACGCGTGGCACTCGCCAAAGGTCCCACCTACCTGATCCCAGGGATAACGCTCTGCATGATATGGGGTCAGGGGCTTGCATCATCACCAGGGTGGGCAAATACACATTCTGGTGCGGGAAGGGGTTAAATTACGTCTTGTGGCCATTACATTTCCATCCATTGGGGTCCATAAGAAAAAGAATGTGCCAAAAATGTTGTGTTCTGCACAATATGCATCCAATCTAACGGTCCCGGGGCGCACAATCAGCACCAGGGTCACGTAGGAGGCGGATGCCAGGGGCCACCGCCGCCGCCTCCGCCGTCTCTCACATTGGGATAAAATGACATATTAATCAAAGACAAAGTGGAGTGAGAAATTGGATCTGCTCCTCCGAGCAAAGAGAAGATATTTATTGTCCCATCCGATTAACAAACTCGTCGTGACTTTAATGTGATACATGATCGCGGCCCGCCCGCTCCGGAATGACACGGTGACCTTGTGCTGTAACGGTGCGCACAGCGAGTGACGAGCAGAGACTATGGGGTAAGTGTGGGGGAGGGGCTGGCGGCCAAACAATCAGGGCTGCAGAGCGGCGATGGAAGAAATCCCTAAGGAGCTCTTCACCGCATACAAGAAAGCCCTCCTCAACTTCAAGTCCTCACTCGCTGCTGCAAAACAGGCGACTCCACGTCTCTCACATCTTCCCTGGCCCACAACCATAAACCGCTATTTAACACTTACCTCCCTTCTCCGTCCCCCAGCGCCCCCACCCTCTCCTCTCAGCTAAGGACTTAGCCACATACTTCAAACAAAAGCTAGTCCACATCAGAGAAAGCTTCAGCGCACGGTCCCTACAGACCCTCTACCAACTGCTCGGTCTTCTCCACCATTACAGAAGAAGAACTCTCCACTCTACTCTCCAGATCACATCTCACCACCTGTGCACTTGACCCGATCCCATCCCACCCCATCCCTAACCTCACCACAGTGTTTATCCCAGCCCTAATCTCTTCAACCTATCCCTAGCCTCTGGTGTCTTCTCCTCTGGTATTAAACATGCTGCCATTACACCCATCCTCAAAAAGCCTTCACTTGACCCGTCTTCTTTGTCCAGTTATCGCCCCATATCACTTCTCCTATTTGCCTCAAAGCTATGAACAACATGTCCACTCTGAACTGTCCTCTCACCTCTCCTCCTGCTCCCTCTTAATCCAGCTTCCGACCCCACCACTTAACGGAAACTGCCCTTACCAAAGTCACCAACGACCTGCTAATGGCCAAAGCCAAACACTACGCTATCCTCCTTCTTGACCTGTCCTTTATCTTCTACATTACTCTGTCCTCCTCGACCTGTCCTTTGTCTTCTACATTACTCTGTACTCATCCTTGACCTGTCCTCCTTGACCTGTCCTCTGCCTTCTACATTATCCTGTCCTCCTTGACTTGTCCTCTGTCTTCTACATTACTCTGTCCTCCTTCTTGACCTGTCCTCTGCCTTCTACATTACTCTGTCCTCCTTGACTTGTCCTCTACCTTCTACATTACTCTGTCCTCCTCCTCCTCCTCCTCGACCTGTCCTGTCTTCTACATTACTCTGTCCTCCTCGACCTGTCCTTTGTCTTCTACATTACTCTGTCCTCCTTCTTGACCTGTCCTCTGCCTTCTACATTACTCTGTCCTCCTTGACTTGTCCTCTACCTTCTACATTACTCTGTCCTCCTCCTCCTCGACCTGCCTCTGTCTTCTACATTACTCTGTCCTCCTCCTTGACCTGTCCTCTGCCTTCTACATTACTCTGTCCTCCTCCTTGACTTGTCCTCTGCCTTCTACATTACTCTGTCCTCCTCCTTGACTTGTCCTCTACCTTCTACATTACTCTGTCCTCCTCGACCTGTCCTTTGTCTTCTACATTACTCTGTACTCATCCTTGACCTGTCCTCCTTGACCTGTCCTCTGCCTTCTACATTACCCTGTCCTCCTTGACTTGTCCTCTGTCTTCTACATTACTCTGTCCTCCTCCTTGACTTGTCCTCTGCCTTCTACATTACTCTGTCCTCCTCGACCTGTCCTTTGTCTTCTACATTACTCTGTACTCATCCTTGACCTGTCCTCCTTGACCTGTCCTCTGCCTTCTACATTACCCTGTCCTCCTTGACTTGTCCTCTGTCTTCTACATTACTCTGTCCTCCTCCTTGACTTGTCCTCTGCCTTCTACATTACTCTGTCCTCCTCCTTGACCTGTCCTCTGCCTTCTACATTACCATCCTCCTTGACTTGTCCTCTGCCTTCTACATTACTCTGTCCTCCTCCTTGACCTGTCCTCTGCCTTCTACATGTCACTGTCCTCCTCCTCCTTGACTTGTCCTCTGCCTTCTACATTACCCTGTCCTCCTTGACTTGTCCTCTACCTTCTACATTACTCTGTCCTCCTCGACCTGTCCTTTGTCTTCTACATTACTCTGTCCTCCTCCTTGACTTGTCCTCTGCCTTCTACATTACTGTCCTCCTTGACTTGTCCTCTGCCTTCTACATTACTCGGTCCTCCTCCTGGACCTGTCCTCTGTAAGAGAAGGGAGTGGTCGACGCTGTCAAAGGCAAACTCTCATCTCTTGGCATCACAGACCTGGCCCTCTCCTGGATCACCTCATACATCACAGAAGGGACATTTAGCTTCTCACACCACCGCCTTGTCTCATCCCTCTGTGTTGGTGTCCCTCAAGGCTCTGTCTTCCTTGACCTGTCCTCTGCCTTCTACATTACTCTGTCCTCCTTTTAGCCTCTCACACTGCCTCCGTGTCTCATCCCTCTCTGTTGGTGTCCCTCAAGGCTGTCCTAGGATCCCTGCTCTTCTCTATCTACACCCTCGGCCTGGGACAGCTCATAGACTCACATGGTATTCAGTATCACTTTTAGGCCTCATGCACACGACCATTGTTCTGGTCCGCATCCGAGCCGCAGTTTTTGCGGCTTGGATGCGGACCCATTAACTTCAATGGGGCTGCAAAAGATGGGGGCAGCCCCGCCAAAAAATATAACATGTCCTATTTTTCTCCGTTTTGTGGACAAGAATAGGCATTTTCTATGGGCCACCTGTTCCGTTCCGCATTGCAGAAGGCACATGAGCGGCTTCCGTGTTTTGCGGATCGCTAAAAACGGAATGGTCGCGTGCATGAGGCCTTATGCTGACGACACACAGATCTACCTCTCTGGTCCAGACATTACCACCTTATTATCCAGAACCCCACAATGTCCATCCTCTATATCCTCCTTCTTCTCCTTTCACTTTCTAAAACTTAACATGGATAAAACCGAATTCATCATCTTTCCCCCATCTAGCCCCCCCCCCCCCCCCAACACGCCTTTCTATCACAATCAACGGCTGCGCACTCTCCCCGGTCAACCAAGTCCGCTGCCTTGGAGTGACCTTGGATTCTGCCCTCTCCTTCCGACTGCACATCCAAGCCCTTTCCACCACCCGCCGCCTCCAACTCAAAAACATCTCCCGCATCCGCCCTTTCCTTAACTTTGAATCTGCGAAAATGCTTGTATCACCCTCATCATCTCCTGCCTAGACTACTGCAACATCCTCCTCTGTGGTCTTCCATCTAGCACTCTCGCACCCCTCCAATCTATCCTCAACTCCGCTGCCCGACTAATCCACCTTTCACCCTGTTACAAAGCTACAACTCCTAACATGCACTGACAACCTGTGGCTCTCCATGTGTTGCAAACTACAACTCCCAGCATACACTGACAACCTGTGGCTCTCCATGTGTTGCAAACTACAACTCCCAGCATACACTGCCAACCTGTGGCTCTTCAGTTATTGCAAACTACAACTCCCAGCATACACTGACAACTTGTGGCTCTTCAGTTATTGCAAACTACAACTCCCAGCATACACTGACAACCTGTGGCTCTTCAGTTATTGCAAAACAACAACTTTCATGAATGTAAAGGAAATCTTGGTCTCAACAGGATTCAATCTAAATATAATGGGAAGCTGGCAATGTTCTTGATTGGCAAGATCTAGAAAGTGAGCTTTCTAGAGAATAGAATGCCAGAACGAGAGTAAAGACTAACACACAAGCAGTAATGCGAGACAGAAGAAGCTGGGGTGGGGGGGCAAATGTTTATCCCCCAGCTAAACTCGGATTTCTTTGCCTTCAGGGTCCGTAAAGCCGGGGGACCCCCGAGAGGCTCTGTTGTAGCTGCAAGAAGTAAATCGCCCACGGAGTACATTTGTCTTCTGGCATTTCCCCGTTAATTCTGGTTCCTGTCTGGGCCATGAACGCAGCACAGAGGATTAAAGCCGTCCTCCAGCCGGACACAGATTACAAACCACCTGCTTGTGAACTGAGGATCTGGCTCTAAGCAGCGCATTTCGAGTTCTCCACCTGAAGGCGCTGCGTTCAATCATGTGACCAAAAAGATACAGTAACCTTACATTTCCGCAATACTGAGGTCATGTGACTGATCCTTAAAGGGGAATCGCACCATTTTCTGACATGTCTACGTGAGAGAGCATTATTGGGGCTTTCTCTGACTGTGGAGTCGTACTGTAGATACGCGTTACTGGGTAGGTCGATGGGATCATCACTTGTCCTTGATGATGGTTTCCCCAGGGGGTTTCCCATTTAAATATAAATAAATCACCATATAAAAAATGCTTTCCAATAGACTGTGTTTCAATTCCTCGCCATTTTCAAGATCTCTGCTTGCTGTCAGTGAATTGGGGGATGTAAAACTATTCACACCTGAGTGTTTGTTACAATTGTACCCAATCTAAACAATGCTCCAAAGATATAATCAGCAGCAGTGCTGGATACAACTGTAACAAACCATCAGCTGTGAAGTATTCAGTCTGGATAGACTTTCAGTCCTTGGATGTAAAGAAGAAAGTTGCCATTCACCGTGAGTCAGCAGAGATCTTGAAAATTGTGAGGAATGGAAACAGGAGGTACAAGAAATTAAATTATATCATACACTGGTGACTGGGTACCGGCCCTTTAAATTTTTTGGCATTATAATAAAAATGGAACCCTGGGCCTTTAAATCCACCAGAAAATACTCCAATCTTGTAATGTGGAGGGCGCTACTTGTTTTTGTGCTGCCGCTCTCAGTAGAGGATGTGCGGAGTCGGCCGCCACTCACCACGCCGTAGGCGATGTTGTCAGAGTAGGTTCTCATTTCCGGATACACTGTGACGAGATACCAGCGGAAGGTCTTACACTGCAGCCGCTTCCTCAGGGCTTTCCTCTCAGAAATGTCACCGATGTCGATGCCGGGGTCCTGCGGGGAGAGAAAGCGGAGGAGTGAGCGCCAGGCCCTGCGGCTGCCATAATCATCAGCGAGGAGAGGTGATTGGATGCGAGCGGCGCCGTGACAACCGGAACGTCATAGGTGATACACTGTTACCAGCATGAATCACTCAGCAGTCTGAGACTTCTAAGAAAATGTTAGGTTTTTACCCCCCAAGTCCCACAAGAATTATCCCTCATCCACGTTACGTTTTCTGCCTCCATTTGAGGTGCCCAGCGTATCCCACTACAGTCACCCATGGGGTCCCACTGTGAAAGCGTATACTCAGCTTGGCGGTCCTGCAGTGCACCGTGGAGTCAGCGCCTTCAATTCAATAGTTTCTTTTCCTCGCTATGGGGGTGGAGATGGGGGGGGGGACACTCCTGTCCAGGGTGTTGGTGGTGAAGGGGGGGGACGACCATCCTGTCCTGGGTGGTGGTGATGGGGGAGACCCTCCTGTCCTGGGTGTTGGCGGTGAAGGGGGGGGGGGGGAACCCTCCTGTCCTGGGTGGTGGTGATGGGGGAGACCCCCCTTTGGTGGTGGGGGGACCCTCCTGTCCTGAGTGTTAGTGGTAAAGGGGGGGGACCCTCCTGTCCTGGGTGGCGATGGGGAAGACCCTCCTGTGATGGGGGAGGGGGAGACTCTCCTTTGGTGATGAGGGAAGGACCCTTCTCTCCTGGGAGGTGGTAGTGATGGGGGGACCCTCCTGTCCTGGGTGGTAGTGGGTGGGTGGGGCGATACCCTCCTGTGGTGGTGGGACCCTGCTATCCGGGGTGGTAATGTATGTACACAGTGACTGCACCAGCAGAACAGTGAGTACAGCTCTGGAGTATAATACAGGATGTAACTCAGGATCAGTACAGGATAAGTAATGTATGTACACAGTGACTGCACCAGCAGAACAGTGAGTACAGCTGGTGGTAATGTGGGGGATGGGTGGGACCCCTGTGCTGGGGTTAAGTGGGGGGGACCCTCCTGTCATGGGTGGTAGTGGTGATGGGGGGCCCTCCTGTCCAGGGTGGTGGTGGTGATGGTGTAGACCCTTTGTTTGGTGATGGGGGGCACCCTCCTGTCCTGGGTGGTGCGGTGTGTTTCTGATCAGGGGGTCGGCAGCCCATTTGCTGGGGGGCACTTACCTCTTGCGGTATGTTCCAGGCCATGTACACATGACTCTTAAACTCATCCATCCAGACCTCAGCCACCCGCAGGGCGTTCCTCCGGACGTGGGCGGTGAGGTCCTCCGTGTACGGCTTGTGGGCCCTCTCGATGTGGGCGATTCTAGAACAGGGGAGAACCTCGACGCTGCCCCCGCACTGCCAGACCTAGGAAATACACAGAGACCGTCACACTGCGTGCCCCCGCCAGAAGCAAACTGCCATAATCTATTGCGCCAGAGCATCCATCGCTCCTCCTATGGAAATCATGTGCAGATTCTGAGGATGCCGGCGGCCAGGAGCCGAGCTGCAGTGCGGCCACAATGTCCACCAGTAGCTACTTGCTGATGGTTTCCAGCGATACACATTCCTTTCCATCTATTGCTGCTTTCTAAGCGTGTAATCATTGTTGGTATTGGTCTGCTAGGTGACGCAAGCTGCTGCTGCCGCCCACGGGGATGATGGCCGCTTCCGGGGAGAAGTGGTTTTGCCCTTGAACACCCAGTGCCGTTAGTTGGCATTTAACTTTGAGGATTGATGAAGTGCTGAGCGGCAGGGTGTCCTGAGTGGTGACAGAAGCCATCAGTGGCCGCTAACCTACTGGTTGATCGTTTCCACATCTATAAATATTGAAGCGAAAACTGAAAGATAAATGGAATGGAAAAAAGCTAATAAAACGAGATCGCACACGCGTGTGATCGCACACGGGACCCAGACCTCGACAACATGACCTACACGGACGCACGGATCGTCAGGAGAAGTCTCCGCAGGATCCTCGCTGCGCAGATTGACTGGCAAAGCATTCAAATAACAAATCGCGCACGTGAGCGGTCGCCCCGACGCAACAGACGCGACTTATCTGAGAACGTAATGACAATATTGATCTCTGGCAGAGATGAAAATCCTATTCAATGCCGTCACCCGCGCCGCCAGATCCACATCACAATGCAAGGAAACAAATTACACCTTCATTACCATCTGCTACGTCAATTATTTATACTCTACCCCGGCACTGGCGAGGGGGCGGCTCACAGCTTGGCGCACGCCATTGTGTCCAGAGCCGCTTATTACAGGGTACAGAGCAAATAATTGAGTTTCTGCAGAACATGAGGATCTATATGACGCTCCGGTGACTGGCTGCAGTGAATGGAGAAACTGGGGGAGACTTAAAGGAGAACATCTCTAGAAATAGGGAGTTACTGAAACAGCAAACATCTGCACGCTCCACTGTTTCCCAGCCGACTGGTGGTCGGGACCAAGTCTCATCTCGCCATAGTAACAGCAAGATGAGACAACCCCTTTAAAATCCTTTATCCTGAGTTACATCCTCCAGAGCTGCACTCACTATTCTGCTGGTGCAGTCACTGTGTACATACATTACTTATCCTGTACTGATCCTGAGTTACATCCTGTATTATACTCCAGAGCTGCACTCACTATTCTGCTGGTGCAGTCACTGTGTACATACATTACTTATCCTGTACTGATCCTGAGTTACATCCTGTATTATACTCCAGAGCTGCACTCACTATTCTGCTGGTGCAGTCACTGTGTACATACATTACTTATCCTGTACTGATCCTGAGTTACATCCTGTATTATACTCCAGAGCTGCACTCACTATTCTGCTGGTGCAGTCACTGTGTACATACATTACTTATCCTGTACTGATCCTGAGTTACATCCTGTATTATACTCCAGAGCTGCACTCACTATTCTGCTGGTGCAGTCACTGTGTACATACATTACTTATCCTGTTCTGATCCGGAGTTACATCCTGTATTATACTCCAGAGCTGCACTCACTGTTCTGCTGGTGCAGTCACTGTGTACATACATTACTTATCCTGTACTGATCCTGAGTTACATCCTGTATTATACTCCAGAGCTGCACTCACTATTCTGCTGGTGCAGTCACTGTGTACATACATTACTTATCCTGTACTGTTCCTGAGTTACATCCTGTATTATACTCCAGAGCTGCACTCACTATTCTGCTGGTGCAGTCACTGTGTACATACATTACTGATCCTGTACTGATCCTGAGTTACATCCTGTATTATACTCCAGAGCTGTACTCACTATTCTGCTGGTGCAGTCACTGTGTACATACATTACTTATCCTGTACTGATCCTGAGTTACATCCTGTATTATACTCCGGAGCTGCACTCACTATTCTGCTGGTGCAGTCACTGTGTACATACATTACTTATCCTGTACTGATCCTGAGTTACATCCTGTATTATACCCCAGAGCTGCACTCACTATTCTGCTGGTGCAGTCACTGTGTACATACATTACTTATCCTGTACTGATCCTGAGTTACATCCTGTATTATACTCCAGAGCTGCACTCACTATTCTGCTGGTGCAGTCACTGTGTACATATATTACTTATCCTGTACTGATCCTCAGTTACATCCTGTATTATACCCCAGAGCTGCACTCACTATTCTGCTGGTGTAGCTCCTCGTGGGCTGCCTGACATCAGGTCATGTTAGGTTTGTGATGACGTCTTGGAGGGAGGATAGTAGATGGCAGCAGCATGTCCGGTGTGACTATCTATTGGGAACCAAGCGTGCGCGCACAGAGATACAACGTCTATACAGCAGTGGCCGCTCCTGTGACCTAGTAAAGCCAATCAGCTGAGGGCTCAACCAACACGTGGAACAGTTATAATGGCCTGAGCGCCAATCAGCCCGTCTATAGTGTCTGCCCGATATCCCATTGCCTCGGCCGTGCTAGCATCCCAAGTCGGCGTCTCAACAAACCTATTGCGCACGTCAGTGCAGCCGCATCCAATTCCGTAGCTACACCACATACAGCCAATTAACGCTCGCATATCAAGTCACATGACCAGCGAAAGGTCCTGGATCCACCTGAACATACAGAAAGCATATAAATCCTACATATATGTATCACCTCCAACCACTGATACGTAGATGGGGACTCAATGTCGTCTCGCTATATTATCACGTATTATAGGAGGTTAGAGAAATGATCTGCTGGACTTCAGACAGAGGTTACGGGGATATATCTGAAGATAATCAAATAGACATCGGCTTAAAGATAAAAGGAGAGGCAATGGATGGAACAAGGAGTATCGGTATATATATATGTGGACGTATAAAACTGTATCCCGAAGGGGACAGGTGATTTAAGTGCAAAAAAGGTGTAAAAGTATACCTTAAAGTACCCTGTAAAAACATAATATACTGAATATCTGGAACTCTCCTCCCCCTCTGCACGGTTTATCCAATGTGGAGTCCCTGGGGTTGTGATGTGAAGATCCATTGTAACTCTTTCTTTCTCTACATACGCTCCCTGTCCGCTCCTCTCTTGGGAACCTGTCGAGGACCCGGACTCTCAGTTGGCCGACAGTGTCCACACTCAATGACATGTTTGGCCACCGGCTTGTCTCGTTTATTCCTTCTAGTTCTTGTGCGTTTGTCGATGCGCTCCCTAATCTCCATGGTCGTTTCTCCCACGTAGATCAAACTGCATGAAGATGACAGGCCTAGACCGCCACGTGTAATATTCTGCAATGTGGAATTTCTTGCCACTGAATGGGTGAACAAAGGTGTTCCCACAATTACAGCAACCCAAACACGGGAAATTCCCTGTCTTTCTGGGCTTCAGACAGGTCTGGCCCCTCTGCTGACATCACCCATGTCGGTCTTAATAAGCTTGTAGAGCAAATGAGTGCCCCGTTTGTATGCCATCAATGGCGGGTTGTCACATTCACTTACTGTAGGTAGGCCCCTATGTAAGATGTGCCACTCCCGATGTCAGCACTGTGATTGCCATACGTGGATACAAACGGGATGCGTCCTGCATTCATTTTCCTAGGGGAGGCCTGAAAGGTGGACACTCTGTCAACCAAGGAGACCCAGGTCCGCGACCTGTGGAGCAACCTGCCTGGATATCTATTACACATCTCGTCATCAGATACCACTCGTCTCGCACCAGCATCTGGCTCCACGGTTAGGAGTCAAGCAGCGGCGTGGACGATTGCTGTCATATCCTAAAAGATTGCTCCTATCTGTGGGCTTCTTGTACAAATCCCTTTTTATCTCACCTGCCTCCAGGTCTACCCTGCGATCAAGAAACTGTAACTCCTCCGAAGAGGCCGGCACAGTGAAATGAAGCCCGGTACCACATTGTTGAGATGTTGGTGGAACTCATTCAAGGAGTCCATCGAGCCAAATCGTAAAAATGTCATCGATGTAGCGCCACCAGCACAGGACCCACCGATATTGTGATGCGTATACCAGCTTGTCCTCGAGCTCCGCCATGAAGATATTGGCATATGTCGGTGCCACATTGGACCCCATGGCCACCCTGCGTGACTGTTGGTAAAAGGTGTTGCCAAAAGAGAAAATAATTCCTCTTGAGGACCAACTCTAGGAGGTCGAGGACAAAACGGCCGCATCAAGAGCGAGTCCCGCGCCGGCCAGGGCCACATCGACGACACTCAATCCATAATCATGCACAATGGACGTGTACAGAGACGGGGCGGCTAGAGTGATCTCAATGTCGTTAGAAAGTGTCCCGTGTCTCTGACCTAGGAGGGAGCTGAGGTTGCGTGGACCCGGAGCAGTCTATCCAAAAATATGGCACTATTGCTGAAGACAGACCCCCTGCCCGACACAATGGGTCTGCCCGGGGGGTCAACCATCGCTTGTGTATCTTGGGGAGGACATGTTAAGGTGGATCTAGGACCTTTCCCTGGTCATGTGACAGCCACGTGTGCCGATGACGCGCCACGCATGTGGTGTTAATTGGCGGTATGTGGTGTAGCTACGGAATTAGATGCGGCGGCACTGACGTGCGCAATAGGTTTGTTGAGACGCCGACTTGGGATGCTAGCACGGCCGAGGCAATGGGATATCAGGCAGACACTATAGACGGGCTGATTGGCGCTCAGGCCATTTTAACTGTTCCACGTGTTGGTTGAGCCCTCAGCTGATTGGCTTTACTAGGTCACAGGAGCGGCCACTGCTGTATAGACGATGGCCCACTTTCTTGTATCTGTATCCGCCGAAACGTTGTATCTCTGTGCGCACGCTTGGTTCCTAATAGATAGTCACACCGGACATGCTGCTGCCATCTACTACTGTTCCTGGGACTGCTGTGGTCCTATCGGGGCGGGTGCATTCCGGATCAGTATGTGCTGCTCTGCAACTTTCTTCTATCGTCTTGGAGGGAGGAGTCACTAGATTTGGCGGAGTTATACTCCTGGCTGCGCTGGGTTTGTAGTCTGTTACCATGGATACACATAATGGCAGTAGAAATAATTTGTATTGGAGCAATGGAAGAACAATGGTTGCAAAAATATGCACACCCTGTAACCTCAATGTCTCCAAGTATTCTTGCAATGTCCATTGCTAAAATGGTGAAATCCCTTGGAGGGGGGGGGGTATATACAGGAGATGCAGAGGGACTCGTGTCCTCTCCTGGTCCCTGCGCGGAGCAGTCAGCAGTTTACAAGCTGTCCAGCAGCCGCCGGCCTCCAGGCTAATGGGCTCCTTTTCCAGAACAAGCCGGGAACCATCTGGGCGCTGGGACGGCTGCCATGTTCACGGGTAGCAGGGCGGGTGGGCAGAGCGCAGATACATCACCGCAAGAGCTGACAATCTAATAATGAGAAGACTGAACTAAACCAGCTCCAGTGTCATAAAGAGCCCCTGTATCTAAGCCTCTGCTGTGTGATACCGTCATCTATCTCATCCGGTCCTGCTTATCATATGTTATTGTCAGCTGTGCTATGTATCTAATCCTGTCCTGTGTGATACTGTCTGCTGAGCTGTGTATCTAATCCTGTCCTGTGTGATACAGTCTGCTGAGCTGTGTATCTAATCCTGTCCTGTGTGATACTGTCTGCTGAGCTGTGTATCTAATCCTGTCCTGTGTGATACTGTCTGCTGAGCTGTGTATCTAATCCTATCCTGTGTGATACTGACTGCTGAGCTGTGTATCTAATCCTATCCTGTGTGATACTGTCTGCTGAGCTGTGTATCTAATCCTATCCTGTGTGATACAGTCTGCTGAGCTGCGTATCTAATCCTATCCTGTGTGATACTGTCTGCTGAGCTGTGTATCTAATCCTATCCTGTGTGATACTGACTGCTGAGCTGTGTATCTAATCCTATCCTGTGTGATACTGACTGCTGAGCTGTGTATCTAATTCTGTCCTGTGTGATACTGACTGCTGAGCTGTGTATCTAATCCTATCCTGTGTGATACTGCTGCTGAGCTGTGTATCTAATCCTATCCTGTGTGATACTGTCTGCTGAGCTGTGTATCTAATCCTGTCCTGTGTGATACTGACTGCTGAGCTGTGTATCTAATCCTATCCTGTGTGATACTGTCTGCTGAGCTGTGTATCTAATCCTATCCTGTGTGATACTGTCTGCTGAGCTGTGTATCTAATCCTATCCTGTGTGATACTGTCTGCTGAGCTGTGTATCTAATCCTATCCTGTGTGATACTGTCTGCTGAGCTGTGTATCTAATTCTATCCTGTGTGATACTGTCTGCTGAGCTGTGTATCTAATCCTCTCCTGTGTGATACAGTCTGCTGAGCTGTGTATCTAATCCTATCCTGTGTGATACTGTCTGCTGAGCTGTGTATCTAATCCTATCCTGTGTGATACTGTCTGCTGAGCTGTGTATCTAATCCTCTCCTGTGTGATACAGCCTGCTGAGCTGTGTATCTAATCCTATCCTGTGTGATACTGTCTGCTGAGCTGTGTATCTAATCCTATCCTGTGTGATACAGTCTGCTGAGCTGTGTATCTAATCCTATCCTGTGTGATACTGTCTGCTGAGCTGTGTATCTAATCCTATCCTGTGTGATACTGTCTGCTGAGCTGTGTATCTAATCCTGTCCTGTGTGATACAGTCTGCTGAGCTGTGTATCTAATCCTATCCTGTGTGATACTGTCTGCTGAGCTGTGTATCTAATCCTATCCTGTGTGATACTGCCTGCTGAGCTGTGTATCTAATCCTATCCTGTGTGATACTGTCTGCTGAGCTGTGTATCTAATCCTATCCTGTGTGATACTGCCTCACTCCGCGGACCCCCGCCGCCAGCTGTTTGTAGAGTCGCCGCTTCCTCCAGATTGCGCTGCGTTGAACGGGACTTGTAATTACACTGCAAGACGATGCGCCGTGTACTGATCAGCGGGGGTCCCGGGCGTCGGACCCTCCAATCAGATATGGATATGGACTGGCTGATACTTTGTGCATTATTACAGGGGGGCACATACTTGTCGTGCAGAGCCTCATATTCTGAGCACAGAAGAGGCGCTCGTCCGTACCTCGCCTTACCGATCAAGCAGACGAAGCCTCAACCTGCGCCCAGCGCTCATCTGGTACGTTGCCACGCCCGTTATATATCATGCCCATTATATGCCACGCCCGTTATATGCCACGCCCGTTATATATCATGCCCATTATATGCCACGCCCGTTAATTAAAACCCTTTCTAAATAAAAAAATTCACCAGAAGTTGAGAACAGACAAATATCTCCTGTGCATGAGAACTGAGCCAGTCAGGGCAGCAGAATGCTGACTGCAGCTCTGGATGTGACTGGAGTACAGGGTTTGTACAATGACCAGCAGAACTTGCTGAGCGGCTTTACCATATTTCGCCACCGCCCTGCCCGCTCTCCGTTTATTGCGCCGCCTGCACGAGGAGAGCCGTGCACTTTGTGCTTCACCAGGAAAGAAAAAAGCAATAAAATCCTAAATACCAGCGCAGCGTCCACACAAAGTGCCGCCGTCCAGACCGCAGCGCCCACTGTGCCGATAATGGCGATGAAGCATCCGCCAGCTGCATGTGCCAGGCGGCGGCACGTACACTGCACGCCAGCATCCGTAATTCATATGGTGCGGTGATCAGGTTTCCAGCAGACTCTGCCAGACTGGCGGAGTCCACCGGAGGCGGCATTGTGTGCCAGGGTACAAGGGCGCTGGCTGGTACCATCGATGAGGACGCCTCTAGGTGCATTTCACTTTTTCCGTGTGGTCCCTATAATCCGATGCACTGCAGCACCAGCTGTGTCACCTGGACTGATCATTTCTGGTTCTTGAACAGAATGCTAAAGTGCAGTGTGGACTGACACAGATGGTCGAGCGGCTGCCCCTGGACAAAGGCTGAAGCACGATTCACAATGAGATCACACCCAGGGCTCTGCTGCATTCTACCAGCTCAGCTCTGCTGCACGTGTGATTAATAGCGCAGCTGAGTTTTTGGTCCCTTGTATCAGAGATTCAGTAGGTGGCCATCGGCACTCAATGTCTGACCGGCCTGGAACACAACGCGGCTATGCTGCCTGACCACGAGTAGTAAGGCCGGAGGAAGGCGAAATCGGATCACTCCGACTGTCCGAATACACAAAAAGATCACACCCAACAGTCCAAACAGTGTTAATCTATGAGAAGATGATGGGGGTGATAGATGACCCTGCTCAGTACTGCCCCCAGAGGTTAGAGGAGCAATCGCACATCCACCTTTATGGTGAACTCTATTCTAGCCGCGGCCGGAAGACTTTCTGCACGAAGCTCTAGAAATACACGACGAGTAGAAACTTTTGTGTTTGTTACTTTGTGTCATGTTCAGATTTGTGAATAATTTAAATGCTGGTAACAGATGGTCCGACGCAAGCGAGTGCTGGGTCCCGGAGCGCGCGCTCGGCGTGTACGGAATATGTAATCAACTCAACCAAAGACGATGTGCGATCTAATGTGAGAAGCGGCGTTAACTAGCCGTAAATCAGCGGCGCGGGTGAGGGCAGAGCAGGTGTTATCATCAGTAATCCTGACGCACGCGCCATCGCTGCGGAAAGATAAGTGCAATCCCGCCGTGTGACAAGCAAAGCGCAGCCGAGTCCCCGATCTGCAGCATATGTGCAGCGAGACGATGACAGCTGCTGATAACGTCGTTAGCGGGGGATGAATCCGAGGCGGCTCCGGTAACCGCTGGATTTTAATTTTCTCTTACAACTCCCGGGAGGACGATGGGGGTTGTCATTAGGAAGATGTAATCATACAGGAAAATCATACTGTGTGCTGAACACTAAGTAACCGCTCCCATCCATCGTCGGGGCTCATGTAATAAATGATGGCGCTCAAAACGCGCGTCGTGTTCATCAGCGAGAGCGAGGACACCCCTGTGGGACGGTAAAGAGGCCCCTCTTAAAGGGACGGTCAGCTTTTACACATCCCCTTTGTAAGTAATCCACCTGAGCCTATAGCATCTCTGAAATTCTGCAGCACCAACCCTGCACCGACCCCCCTCTATCTACCTGCAAAAAATGGCCAAGCAATCTTCCCCGTCTGCCCTGAGGAACTACCTGGGGATTAAAGCAGACTCTACAAAGACCCTTTAAAGGGGCATTCCAACAGCCGCAGGGTATGCCCTAAATGTCCTGACTGGGTTCCCCCCATCTTGACTCGAGAGGGGCGTGTCCTCAGCTCTACTCCTTCAATTCCACAAGTCACAGAAGCAGGCCGGGCCAGCGTGTCTACCCCTTTAAGTGATTAACCATTTACAGTGAGATGCCAGTGGGCGAGGTTGTAAACACCCTGGACTCCAGACTGACACATTGTAACAAACTACCTGGATGGGAGATTTGTGCTGCTGCGGTGTTCTACTTTACGTCTAGGGTGTGTCTGATTGGTGGGGGCCCAACCGCTGGGGCCACGACGATCATGTGAATGGACGGTAGGTACGCGTGCTGCCGCTCAGCGCTGCTATCCATCTCCGGCAGCCCCATACAACTGAATAGAACGGTGGACGCGCGTCTGCTGCTCCATTCAAACGGGGAGCACGGGCGGCGACTCAGTGGTCAGCAGCGGCGACTCAGTGGTCAGCAGCGGCGACTTGCAGTGTGCTGACTCAGTGGTCAGCAGCGGCGGCTCAGTGGTCAGCAGCGGTGACTTGCAGTGTGCTGACTCAGTGGTCAGCAGCGGCGGCTCAGTGGTCAGCAGCGGCGACTCAGTGGTCAGCAGCGGCGACTCAGTGGTCAGCAGCGGCGGCTCAGTGGTCAGCAGTGGCGGCTCAGTGGTCAGCAGCGGTGACTTGCAGTGCGCTAGCTTAGTGGTTAGCACCGGTGACTTGCAGAGCGGCGACTCAGTGGTCAGCAGTGGCGGCTCAGTGGTCAGCAGCGGCGACTCAGTGGTCAGCAGCGGCGACTCAGTGGTCAGCAGCGGCGACTCAGTGGTCAGCAGCGGCGACTTGCAGTGTGCTGACTCAGTGGTCAGCAGCGGCGGCTCAGTGGTCAGCAGCGGTGACTTGCAGTGTGCTGACTCAGTGGTCAGCAGCGGCGACTCAGTGGTCAGCAGCGGCGACTCAGTGGTCAGCAGCGGCGACTTGCAGTGTGCTGACTCAGTGGTCAGCAGCGGCGGCTCAGTGGTCAGCAGCAGCGACTTGCAGTGCTGGGGATTCTGACCAAGGACAACCTCGGCATGGACTTTGTATGTTCCTCCCACACTCCGGAGACATTCTGATGGGGACCTCAGATTGTGAGCTCCTGGGGACAGTGCGATGCTCATGTCTGTACAGCGCTGCGGAATACGTCGGTGATATATAGGAGTATAATAAACGTAAGCTCCACTTCAGAGACCAGCGGAGGAGCCCAGGTCATAGACGCGTTTCTTACCCGCACTCCCAGCTCCACGTTCTCTCCGCCGTAGACTTCCATCCCTTCATCCAGGAGACCAATCTCTTCAAAGTACAGTCTGTCTACGATGAAACAGCCAATCAGTGCGGGGCTTCTAGAGCAAACAGAACAACGGACACTTAGCACGCCGCACCATTCCTGCAGATCTCTGCCGCCGCGGCCTGGACCCCCCCCCCTCCGGCTGCAATGCATTCTGGGGGGTGTATTTTAACTGCCATTAACCCTACATCTCCCGCAATGCAACGCAGCAGGAGCGGCGAGGATCCTGGGAGCGGACAGCATCTGGGTGTGACTGGAGTATATTACAGCACATAGCAGAGCGGACATGTTGTACCTGATGGGGGCAGTCGCATTCTCCATCTTCCACCACGATTTCGGGGGGTTCAGATACCGACACCATAATTCCCAGTCAAATCCCTGAGCGGAGAGAGGATATTCCTCAATTTCAAAGGTGTCGTATTTGATGTTGTCAAAAGAGGGCGATATGATGACCTTCCGATTCTCCTGGATCCGGCTCAGCACCGGCTCCGACCTGGAGAACAAGAAGATTCGGGTCGGATGGACTACAAGAATAGCACGGCTTTACAGCTGACCTCCTGACCCCGAGTTACGCCTCAGCCACTTGTCAGTGTTCGCTCAGTGATTTCCATCAGTGATTTTCAGCCAAAACCAGGAGCGGCTCCAAACCCAGGACAGGAGCGGATCCTCCCCCGATGCCTCATGTCTGCGGAGGCTCCAGTCCTGGTCTTGGCTCACAATCACTGATGGAAATCACTGGCCGAACACAGACGCGTTTTACTCCTACCACACCCAAAGCGGCATCAACAATTCTCTTGGCTCCCACCTGTTAGGGATACGCTTCCAGATGCGCCATAGCGGAGATCCTCCCAGCACGCCACTCTCTGCTGCACTGCATCATGGGAGCTTTTTTTTTATATTACCACAAACTATTGTGGCCTGAGAGCTAACGAAATCAGCAGAATTCTGAATGCAGCTCTAGATGGGATTGGAGTATGATATGTACAATGCAGAGTAAACATAAAGAACAGCCAGAATTAAAGGGGTACTCATCTTCAACCCCCGTTCACACTGACCACTTCCCCACTGAGTTGCCCCTTTCTGCTGCCGCTCATCATGAGACCCCCATTCTCCCAGTTGGTGGGGAGACTCAGAGGTGCGATCCTGTGGATTTCCCCCTTTAAGCTGAAGGTGCAGGACCGTTACCTGTCGAGAATCCCTGTGTCATGCTCCGCCCCCTCAGGTCCCTTCCATTAAAGGGGCACACCCTACAAATGTGGACTGAAGCTGCATAACTATAACCAGTCATAGCATGCTGGGGGTTATAGTGCTTCAACAACTACAGAGCTGCAGGATGGAAGCCACCATGTTTAGTCTCATTTATAATCCAGCGACGGACTGCACAGACAGTAGGCCCCACACTCACGGGCGACGCGGGACCTGAGACCCGCCGCCATTTTCAGGAGCTTTGCTTCCCATCAATAAATATAAACATTATGGGGGAGATTTATCAATGCGGCCGCTTTCTGCGCCGGTCCTCATCTCCCCTGCGCTGCCGGAGGATGCGCCTAATTTATGACGAGGACGTCGAAGAAGGGAGATGCAAATATTTTTTAAACAGTCGCATTTGCGACTATTTTACGCCACGTTTCAGCCGTAAAAGGAACAATAAATCTCCCCCATAATATGTGTTTTCACCTAACATGTATAAACAAGACAGACCTGACTTCTCAGAGCTGGGGGTTTGTTACAATTGTCTTCACCTCGGGGGATTGCCTGAAGCCTGATACACTGTAGCAAAACCCCTCTAATAGGAGAGAGATTCATCCGGTTCTTGTGTTTCACTCAGACTGATAATGTCACGGATGAGGAGGAAACCCCAAACTAACAACCAGGAGGTAAAGCCACTAGGCCTCAACGCTAGGGACCGGAAAAGGTCACCTCCTGGTAACCCTGCCCCTGACTCCTAACCGTATGGGCAGCCCTTGAAGGTAGAAATGCCCATACCCTGGACCCTGGAGAGCCCTAAGAATATTGTCAGGGCTGAGGCAACCCGTTCCTTCCCAGATGAAGGAACAGGCGTCTCCCTGAGGCCCAGTAACAAAAGGCAAGGAAGGGAAAACAAAACGTGACACTTAACCTCTGTAGTGATGGAAGAGCAGGAACTCCAGAGACGACCTCACACCAGCTCAGCCAAACCCAAATGAAGCTATCTACCGTCAGAAGGGAGAGGGGGGTAGAGTAAGGAGTACGAAGCTACACCTGACACGGGGGATGAGGTCACAAACACTGAATAAGGAGTAATCAACAAGGCTGTTAGATTCCTCCACGCTCCGCCAGTCTCCTTGATCTCCTGACATCTGTCACAGAAACTATGTAACATGTCCCAGTTCACAGACGGCAAGCAGAGATCTTGAACATGAAAGACTTGAAACAAAGCCTGTGTTGCAGAATATTTCATGATACAATGAGGAAACGGAGATAACCTCAACCAGTTAAAGGGGAATTCCAGTTACGTCACACATGGGATGATGAGGTGGCGGCCCTATAGTACCGCACACACAACTGCTCCATTTTCCGTGAATCATGAGTAGTAGTAAAGCTTTTCCTTGAACAACTATCACCCTCATCATTCAGGGGGTAAAGGATGACATAGGAATTCTCTCCAGAGTCCTTTGCATGCTTGGTGTCAAGCTCCGCCCCTTCCAGCTCTGACATCATCACGTGGTGTGATGAGCCGCACTGTGGGGTCATGTGACCTGCCAGGATCTTACCTTCTGTCTACAGGTCTGACGTCGGTCACTCACCATCCCACGCTGAACTCAACATGTGCATCAAACAGAGCCACAACCGGAGCCGTCGCCGCCCGCCAGCCGCTGACTCTGGAGCGGATGAGCCCCTCCTGTTTGCTGTGACGGACCACCTTGATGAATCCCGGCTTGTTTGCGTTAACCCCGTCCACGTACTGCGCCAATTTCTCCTTCAGCTCCACTGTAACAGAAGATGGTCACAATGAATGTCGCTTATGTACACACCGCACCGCCATCCCACGCCGCAGCATATGCCGCCATCACAATCTGCCACATCTGCTGTTTATATACCACCTCTATAAATACCATTCTACAACCCCGAGACATTTACATATGAGAGCACACAGGAGGGGGAGGGGCTCACGGATCCGCCGCAATGTCAGGATGGCGCTGTCCTCCCGGAGAAACACAATGAGGCAGATGCACTTTACACCGTCGAGGAATATGAATCGCACTGCTAATAGCAGACACACTGACTATTCGGACGCATGGACCTTTGTAAGTTTGGAGCCAGAGTCATCCTACAATTCTGTTTGCCCCGCCCCTTTTCTCTTGAAGCCACACCCTCATCAGACGAGGCGTAAAATGCTTAGAAAAAAAGTGAAACAGTAGATGTGATGCAAAGCAAAATGTGCCACCACATACAGGGAGGTGATGACCGCGCCAAATCCGGACAGCGAACCGCACTTCTGATGGAAGACAATCTCACTGCTGTATCTTTCCAGAGACACAACAGGAACGAACGAGATATTTAATGGTTTCTTGATACTTTGTGTTTACATATAATTACTAGAGCCGATAACAAATGTAAGTCTATTATACAAATAATTATTATAAATAATTACATGGCGACAAAAATAATAAATATGTCCCATTACATAATCAATCCACATACTTACCATGTATTACACTCCAGAGCTGCACTCACTATTCTGCTGGTGCAGTCACTGTGTACATACATTACTTATCCTGTACTGATCCTGAGTTACATCCTGTATTACACTCCAGAGCTGCACTCACTATTCTGCTGGTGCAGTCACTGTGTACACACATTACTTATCCTGTACTGATCCTGAGTTACATCCTGTATTATACTCCAGAGCTGCACTCATTATTCTGCCGGTGCAGTCACTGTGTACATACATTACTTATCCTGTATTATACTCCAGAGCTGCACTCACTATTCTGCTGGTGCAGTCACTGTGTACATACATTACTTATCCTGTATTATACTCCAGAGCTGCACTCACTATTCTGCTGGTGCAGTCACTGTGTACATACATTACTTATCCTGTATTATACTCCAGAGCTGCACTCACTATTCTGCTGGTGCAGTCACTGTGTACATACATTACTTATCCTGTACTGACCCTGAGGTACATCCTGTATTATACTCCAGAGCTGCACTCACTATTCTGCTGGTGCAGTCACTGTGTACATACATTACTTATCCTGTACTGATCCTGAGTTACATCCTGTATTACACTCCAGAGCTGCACTCACTATTCTGCTGGTGCAGTCACTGTGTACATACATTACTTATCCTGTACTGATCCTGAGTTACATCCTGTATTATACTCTAGAGCTGCACTCACTATTCTGCTGGTGCAGTCACTGTGTACATACATTACTTATCCTGTACTGATCCTGAGTTACATCCTGTATTATACTCCAGAGCTGCTCTCACTATTCTGCTGGTGCAGTCACTGTGTACATACATTACTTATCCTGTACTGATCCTGAGTTACATCCTGTATTATACTCCAGAGCTGCACTCACTATTCTGCTGGTGCAGTCACTGTGTACACACATTACTTATCCTGTACTGATCCTGAGTTACATCCTGTATTATACTCCAGAGCTGCACTCATTATTCTGCCGGTGCAGTCACTGTGTACATACATTACTTATCCTGTATTATACTCCAGAGCTGCACTCACTATTCTGCTGGTGCAGTCACTGTGTACATACATTACTTATCCTGTATTATACTCCAGAGCTGCACTCACTATTCTGCTGGTGCAGTCACTGTGTACATACATTACTTATCCTGTATTATACTCCAGAGCTGCACTCACTATTCTGCTGGTGCAGTCACTGTGTACATACATTACTTATCCTGTACTGACCCTGAGGTACATCCTGTATTATACTCCAGAGCTGCACTCACTATTCTGCTGGTGCAGTCACTGTGTACATACATTACTTATCCTGTACTGATCCTGAGTTACATCCTGTATTACACTCCAGAGCTGCACTCACTATTCTGCTGGTGCAGTCACTGTGTACATACATTACTTATCCTGTACTGATCCTGAGTTACATCCTGTATTATACTCCAGAGCTGCACTCACTATTCTGCTGGTGCAGTCACTGTGTACATACATTACTTATCCTGTACTGACCCTGAGGTACATCCTGTATTATACTCCAGAGCTGCACTCACTATTCTGCTGGTGCAGTCACTGTGTACATACATTACTTATCCTGTACTGATCCTGAGTTACCTCCTGTATTATACTCCAGAGCTGCACTCACTATTCTGCTGGTGCAGTCACTGTGTACATACATTACTTATCCTGTACTGATCCTGAGTTACCTCCTGTATTATACTCCAGAGCTGCACTCACTATTCTGCTGGTGCAGTCACTGTGTACATACATTACTTATCCTGTACTGATCCTGAGTTACATCCTGTATTACACTCCAGAGCTGCACTCACTATTCTGCTGGCGCAGTCACTGTGTACATACATTACTTATCCTGTACTGATCCTGAGTTACATCCTGTATTATACTCCAGAGCTGCACTCACTATTCTGCTGGTGCAGTCACTGTGTACATACATTACTTATCCTGTACTGATCCTGAGTTACATCCTGTATTACACTCCAGAGCTGCACTCACTATTCTGCTGGCGCAGTCACTGTGTACATACATTACTTATCCTGTACTGATCCTGAGTTACATCCTGTATTATACTCCAGAGCTGCACTCACTATTCTGCTGGTGCAGTCACTGTGTACATACATCACTTATTCTGTACTGATCCCGAGTTACATCCTGTATTATACTCCAGAGCTGCACTCACTATTCTGCAGTCGCTGTAGGCCACATAGCAGCTGTCATGCCTCTTACCTTGATATCTACAATCATGCTTCTGGTTCCTGCAGTGCATTATGAGAGTCCATCACCAATGACAACCAGTGGAATTCTAAATGCAGCTTTGGAAGTGAGTAGAGGATAGGACATGCTGTAACCCTTTCCCCCTTAAGAACAAAAGCCGCCATCTCTGCGACTGAAGTTCTCTAAACCCATCAGCGCCTCGTACGATATACAATCCGCACATTAGTAATCATTTCTTTCCGCGGCGTTTGCTCATTTACATAAGACAGGAGACAATAACCTGGCGAATGTCGTCTAAATGCAAAGTTCCCGTCCGCCCGTGCAGTCGCCCTATTCGCTGCAAAGAAAATAAAGTGTTTTATTTTGTTCTAGATTTTTTGTAAGAAAGTAATAAAACTAAGTGGAGACGCAGCAACCTCATCCAGGCTCGTCTCATTAACCACCTCCGAGATCGCGGCCGTGAGGTCCGCAGAAATGAACCTCAACCCGCAAAGATAATTTACGGTGGAGAAAGTGATAATGTCGTTACCGCGGCAAATGTTCTCACTCTGGCCGAGGCCATTCCTCAGGATTGTGGGAAGTTTCTCTTAGATTTACATTTTCCTATATTTATTGAATTCCGTCCTTGCCTCCCCCATTCCTTTCTTTCATCCCCTTCTTCCCTCTGTTTCTTCCTTCCATCCTCCTTTTCATTCTTTTTTCCTTCCTCCTGACAGTTTTTTTCCTTTCCATCTTGTGGACTAACAAACCCCTCACAGCCTAAGGCCGAATGCACACGGCCGTTGTTCATGGCCGTCAGCGGTCCGTTGAACTGCGGCCTGGATTCCTCCTGAGAGCAGGAGCGCACGGCGTCATGGGTTGCTATGACGCTGTGCGCTCCCTGCTGCAGCCGCAACACAGTAACACACTGGTATGATCTATACCAGTGTGTTACTGTACTGTGGCTGCAGCAGGGAGTGCACGGCGTCATAGCAACCCATGACGCCGTGCGCTCCTGCTCTCAGGAGGAATCCAGGCCGCGGTTCCACGGACCGCTGACGGCCATGAACAACGGCCGTGTGCATTCGGCCTAAGAACGAGAGAAGGCGGGTATGAAGGAAGAAAGAGGCAAAGCAGATACATGGAAGAAAAGGACGGAAAATAATGCAGAAAGAAGGACGGAATGGAAAGGACATATGAAGGAGGTAAGAAGACAGAAAAGGAGGAAGAAAACTGTCCCTTCCTTCCCTCCCTTCATCCTGTTGTCTGACCGGCATCTCTTTCATCAGACCTCTTACCTCTCCTCCCTTCCCACCTTTTCTTCCATCCTTTTGTCAGACCTCCTTTCCTTCCCTCCATCGTTCCTTCAGACCTCCTTTCCTTCCCTCCATCGTTCCTTCAGACCTCCTTTCCTTCACTCCATCGTTCCTTCAGACCTTCTTTCCTTCACTCCATCGTTCCTTCAGACCTCCTTTCCTTCCCTCCATCGTTCCTTCACTCCATCGTTCCTTCAGACCTCCTTTCCTTCCCTCCATTGTTCCTTCAGACCTTCTTTCCTTCCCTCCATTGTTCCTTCAGACCGCCTTTCCTTCCCTCCATTGTTCCTTCAGACCTCCTTTCCTTCCCTCCATCGTTCCTTCACTCCATCGTTCCTTCAGACCTCCTTTCCTTCCCTTCATCGTTCCTTCAGACCTCCTTTCCTTCCCTCCATCGTTCCTTCAGACCTCCTTTCCTTCCCTCCATCGTTCCTTCAGACCTCCTTTCCTTCCCTCCATCGTTCCTTCAGACCTCCTTTCCTTCCCTCCATCGTTCCTTCAGACCTCCTTTCCTTCCCTCCATCTTTCCTTCAGACCTCCTTTCCTTCCCTCCATCTTTCCTTCAGACCTCCTTTCCTTCCCTCCATCGTTCCTTCAGACCTCCTTTCCTTCCCTCCATCGTTCCTTCAGACCTCCTTTCCTTCCCTCCATCTTTCCTTCAGACCTCCTTTCCTTCCCTCCATCGTTCCTTCAGACCTCCTTTCCTTCCCTCCATCGTTCCTTCAGACTTCCTTTCCTTCCCTCCATCGTTCCTTCAGACCTCCTTTCCTTCCCTCCATCGTTCCTTCAGACCTCCTTTCCTTCCCTCCATCTTTCCTTCAGACCTCCTTTCCTTCCCTCCATCGTTCCTTCAGACCTCCTTTCCTTCCCTCCATCGTTCCTTCAGACCTCCTTTCCTTCCCTCCATCGTTCCTTCAGACTTCCTTGCCTTCCCTCCATCGTTCCTTCAGACCTCCTTTCCTTCCCTCCATCGTTCCTTCAGACCTCCTTTCCTTCCCTCCATCTTTCCTTCAGACCTCCTTTCCTTCCCTCCATCGTTCCTTCAGACCTCCTTTCCTTCCCTCCATCTTTCCTTCAGACCGCCTTTCCTTCCCTCCATCGTTCCTTCAGACCTCCTTTTATTATTTCTGGGTACAGAATGTTCCTTAAGCATTTGGCTTCTGATTCGGAATGGTTTTTGCTCCTGGAGAAATGTCTTGGTCGCACTGAACACAACGAATCACGTAAAAGCTGCGACGCTGAGGATGAAGGAAACAAAGGCCGTCACCTGCACAAAGCAGTGAAGAAGCTTCCAGAACATGTCTGCAGAAAAGCTGGGTGCTGCACCCTTAGGGCTCGTTCACTCGACCGTTTGTGTCCCGTAGAATGCACGGGCACCTTCCGTGGGGCAGGCGAATGGGGATCGCAGACCCATTCACTTGAATAGATCCGCAATCCCTCCGTTCTGCAAAAGGATAGCACTCCGTAGTGTTCCGTCCTGTGCTTCCGTTCCGCATCTCCAGATTTGTGGAGCCCATTGAAAAGAATAGGTCAGCATCCGTGATGCGGAATGACAACAGAACGGTGCCCGTGTATTGTGGATCCACAAATTCGGTCCGCAACACGGGAACGGGCCACCAACTGTCGTGTGAACGAGCCCTTATCCTGGAGAAATTTACTGCAGAGATTTGTCAGGAAACGCGGAGTAACGACCAACAAGGCCCCACAACTTCTTAGAAGGGTTTTCACCCAGCTTTCCTGAAGCTGCCACCTGGAAAAGCTGGACATGACGGTTCCCTCAGGGGCTGTCACCCAGCTTTCCTAAGCCACTGAATGGCACTCATTGATATCCCCATTCCCCCATATTACGGGTTATACACGGGGGTCCTTGTAAGGTTGTGTGTGTAATAATGGTGTACACAAAGGGCACATTTATAAAGAGCGGCCTTTTAGACGCGGGTCTTAATAAGCTCCTGCGCCGGCGGTGGATCCCTCAGAGTTATGTACAGGCGCCAGCCTCTCCATAACTTCGGCCCATCTAGCGCCAGTTCTAAATGTAAGACGGCTTCCGAGCTTCTTACATATAGACCATTTTCTATGCCTAAAACAGCCCACAATTTTAGACCTGGCGTGATCTGGGGAAAAGTTGCAGATAGAGGCGCAATTAACCGTTTTTAGGCGTATTTCAGATTAGTAAATGACCCCCAATCTGTCTGACTGTGGATTGGTGGAGTCCAGACTCTTTAAAGATGGGTCAGTAACATTTCCTGGTGAGCATCAACAACTCTCCTCCTGAGGTCCTCAGAAATCTCCTTTGTTCCTGCCATGATAAACTTCCACATCCGATGTTGGTGACAGCAGGTCGCCCCTCACACCTGATTGTCACCCCTTACGGTTCACATACTTTTACCGCACGCAGACATGCGACATCGGATCATTTCTCTCAATAAATAAGTGTCTAATATATTTGACTCATTTGTTTCATTCGGTTCTTTACTTTTAACACTTGTGTGAAAGTTTTAGGTCAAATTTATGCAGAAATATAGAAAATTCTGAAGGGTTCACAAACTTTCCAGCAGCGCTTCAAGCAGTTCTAGAATATGGAAGAGCTGGGTGACCCCCGATGTCAGAGGTCACAACCTCCCGGCCATTTCTGGGAAAGCTGAGTAACCAGCAATATGGCCGCAGCCATCACTGACCCAGATTCACCGTACAGGATTCGGGGCGAGCCGGGTGACCCCAGATAACCGCACGCGTGCTCCCAGCATGGCTTACACTCCTCCGGCTTGCATCTCCACGTGGCAGAAAAGGGGTTAAATGTCTCCCGACCGTTCTGATCAAACAGTTTGAGGTTTCTTCTGCCAGAAGACTCTGAGGAGCGACGAGACATCACAGCGATCGCCGGCTGCCGCTGACATCTGCTCCGGGCTCTACTCCCTACGACTCTGTCCAACTTTAATCAGGAAGTCAGGGTCGGAACGGCGAACAGCGTGAAGCAGATGGCGGCACAAACGCAATTCACATCAAAATCACTCTACGGAAACCATCATCCCGACTCATAAAACATTCCAAGTCTTAGTGTGCGTCTAGTTCCTGCAATCTATTGTTCTCTGTCATCAGCCATTTCAGGATGGGACAGGCTGACGGAAGTGGAGAAACCCTCCTGCCCCCATTCACAGCCTTATGTCACATATCGCCAGACGTCTACACCCATATAGGTCACCAGTATCAGCCGCTCCTCTTATAATGGTCCAGCACCATTATAAGCTCTGGATTTCTGGGTAATGGTCCTTTCAAAAGCAGCTGCAGGTCAACTCTCCGACTGAGAAAGAGCATTTACCAATCATCTCCTCCACAGGAATCAGAGATTGACCGATATGGCGGCATTATACCCAGAACCCTGCAGAAGACACAGTGTGGGGCTCTAACACAGAACGAAATAATGTAAAGATGAAATCCAGAACTCACCGGAAAAGGAGAAATCTGAGAGATTCAGGAGAAACATCAGCAACATGACAAAGACACAATACAAGATGTAAAAAGCAGAACCAAGCGGTATTGTGTGGTCTACAGGGCAAGTCTGGAAACAAATCTCCTACATAAAAGAATATAACTACTATAATACTGCTCCTATGTACAATACTATAACTACTATAATACTGCCTCCTATGTACAAGAATATAACTACTATAATACTGCTCCTATGTACAGAAATATAACTACTATAATACTGCTCCTATGTACAGGAATATAACTACTATAATACTGCTCCTATGTACAATACTATAACTACTATAATACTGCTCCTATGTACAGGAATATAACTACTATAATACTGCTCCTATGTACAAGAATATAACTACTATAATACTGCTCCTATGTACAGGAATATAACTACTATAATACTGCTCCTATGTACAATACTATAACTACTATAATACTGCCTCCTATGTACAAGAATATAACTACTATAATACTGCTCCTATGTACAATACTATAACTACTATAATACTGCTCCTATGTACAAGAATATAACTACTATAATACTGCTCCTATGTACAGAAATATAACTACTATAATACTGCTCCTATGTACAGGAATATAACTACTATAATACTGCTCCTATGTACAGGAATATAACTACTATAATACTGCTCCTATGTACAAGAATATAACTACTATAATACTGCTCCTATGTACAAGAATATAACTACTATAATACTGCTCCTATGTACAAGAATATAACTACTATAATACTGCTCCTATGTACAGGAATATAACTACTATAATACTGCTCCTATGTACAAGAATATAACTACTATAATACTGCTCCTATGTACAAGGATATAACTACTATAATACTGCTCCTATGTATAAGAATATAACTACTATAATACTGCCTCCTATGTACAAGAATATAACTACTATAATACTGCCTCCTATGTACAAGAATATAACTACTATAATACTGCTCCTATGTACAAGAATATAACTACTATAATACTGCTCCTATGTACAAGAATATAACTACTATAATACTGCCTCCTATGTACAAGAATATAACTACTATAATACTGCCTCCTATGTACAAGAATATAACTACTATAATACTGCTCCTATGTACAAGAATATAACTACTATAATACTGCCTCCTATGTACAAGAATATAACTACTATAACACTGCTCCTATGTACAAGAATATAACTACTATAACACTGCTCCTATGTACAAGAATATAACTACTATAATACTGCTCCTGTGTACAAGAATATAACCACTATAATACTGCTTCTATGTACAGGAATATAACTACTATAATACTGCTCCTATGTACAAGAATATAACTACTATAATACTGCTCCTATGTACAAGAATATAACTACTATAATACTGCTCCTATGTACAAGAATATAACTACTATAATACTGCCTCCTATGTACAAGAATATAACTACTATAATACTGACCCTATGTACAAGAATATAACTGCTATAATACTGCTCCTATGTACAATAATATAACTACTATAATACTGCTCCTATGTACAAGAATATAACTACTATAATACTGCTCCTATGTATAAGACTATAACTACTATAATACTGCTCCTATATACAGGAATATAACTACTATAATACTGCTCCTATGTACAAGAATATAACTACTATAATACTGCTCCTATGTACAAGACTATAACTACTATAATACTGCTCCTATATACAGGAATATAACTACTATAATACTGCTCCTATGTACAAGAATATAACTACTATAATACTGCTCCTATGTACAAGAATATAACTACTATAATACTGCCTCCTATGTACAAGAATATAACTGCTATAATACTGCTCCTATGTACAAGAATATAACTACTATAATACTGCTCCTATGTACAAGAATATAACTACTATAATACTGCTCCTATGTACAAGAATATAACTACTATAATACTGCCTCCTATGTACAAGAATATAACTGCTATAATACTGCCTCCTATGTACAAGAATATAACTACTATAATACTGCCTCCTATGTACAGGAATATAACTGCTATAATACTGCTCCTATGTACAAGAATATAACTACTATAATACTGCTCCTATGTACAGGAATATAACTACTATAATACTGCTCCTACAGACGTGGACAAAATTGTTGGTACCCTTTGGTCAATGAAAGAAAAAGTCACAATGGTCACAGAAATAACTTTAATCTGACAAAAGTAATAATAAATTAAAATTCTATAAATGTTAACCAATGAAAGTCAGACATTGTTTTTCAACCATGCTTCAACAGAATTATGTAAAAAAATAAACTCATGAAACAGGCATGGACAAAAATGATGGTACCCCTAACTTAATATTTTGTTGCGCAACCTTTTGAGGCAATCACTGCAATCAAACGCTTCCTGTAACTGTCAATGAGACATCTGCACCTCTCAGCAGGTATTTTGGCCCACTCCTCATGAGCAAACTGCTCCAGTTGTGTCCGGTTTGAAGGGTGCCTTTTCCAGACTGCATGTTTCAGCTCCTTCCAAAGATGCTCAATAGGATTGAGGTCAGGGCTCATAGAAGGCCACTTTAGAATAGTCCAATTTTTTCCTCTTAGCCATTCTTGGGTGTTTTTAGCGGTGTGTTTTGGGTCATTGTCCTGTTGCAAGACCCATGACCTGCGACTGAGACCAAGCTTTCTGACACTGGCTAGTACATTTCTCTCTAGAATTCCTTGATAGTCTTGAGATTTCATTGTACCCTGCACAGATTCAAGACACCCTGTGCCAGACGCAGCAAAGCAGCCCCAGAACATAACAGAGCCTCCTCCATGTTTCACAGTAGGGACAGTGTTCTTTTCTTGATATGCTTCATTTTTTCGTCTGTGAACATACAGCTGATGTGCCTTGGCAAAAACTTCGATTTTTGTCTCATCTGTCCACAGGACATTCTCCCAGAAGCTTTGTGGCTTGTCAACATGTAGTTTGGCATATTCCAGTCTTGCTTTTTTATGATTCGTTTTCAACAATGGTGTCCTCCTTGGTCGTCTCCCATGTAGTCCACTTTGGCTCAAACAACGACGGATGGTGCGATCTGACACTGATGTTCCTTGAGCATGAAGTTCACCTTGAATCTCTTTAGAAGTCTTTCTAGGCTCTTTTGTTACCATTCGGATTATCCGTCTCTTAGATTTGTCATCAATTTTCCTCCTGCGGCCACGTCCAGGGAGGTTGGCTACAGTCCCATGGATCTTAAACTTATGAATAATATGTGCAACTGTACTCACAGGAACATCTAGTTGCTTGGAGATGGTCTTATAGCCTTTACCTTTAACATGCTTGTCTATAATTTTCTTTCTGATCTCTTGAGACAGCTCTTTCCTTTGCTTCCTCTGGTCCATGTCGAGTGTGGTACACACCATATCACCAAACAACACAGTGATTACCTGGAGCCATATATATAGGCCCAATGGCTGATTACAAGGTTGTAGACACCTGTGATGCTAATTAGTGGACACACCTTGAATTAACATGTCCCTTTGGTCACATTATGTTCTGTGTTTTCTAGGGGTACCATCATTTTTGTCCATGCCTGTTTCATGAGTTTATTTTTTTACATAATTCTGTTGAAGCATGGTTGAAAAACAATGTCTGACTTTCATTGGTTAACATTTATAGAATTTTAATTTATTATTACTTTTGTCAGATTAAAGTTATTTCTGTGACCATTGTGACTTTTTCTTTCATTGACCAAAGGGTACCAACAATTTTGTCCACGTCTGTATGTACAGGAATATAACTACTATAATACTGCTCCTATGTACAAGAATATAACTACTATAATACTGCTCCTATGTACAGGAATACAACTACTATAATACTGCTCCTATGTACAAGGATATCACTACTATAATACTGCTCCTATGTACAAGAATATAACTACTATAATACTGCTCCTATGTACAAGGATATCACTACTATAATACTGCTCCTATGTACAAGGATATCACTACTATAATACTGCTCCTATGTACAAGAATATAACTACTATAATACTGCTCCTATGTACAAGGATATCACTACTATAATAAATCCACAAAGCACAAGGTAATGAACCAGAATTGCGGCATTTAGTGTCCGCACCTTCCTACAGCTTGCGTCCTGTATTTTCTTACTATAGGGCGGTTTTCAGCTCCAGATGTACGGTAAGTTTTGATCACCCGAGGCTCATGAGCCCCTGACGTAGGCTGATATGAAGTATTTAGCGCTCTCTAGAACCGTCCTATATGAATGATCGCATTACATAAAAACCCGCTCTGGATGAAGTTACACTAAGGGGCGGTAGATGTAACACCCGGCGCCTTCTCTCATAGAAAGGTTTCATTTTTCATGATTGTTTTTATGTGTAAATGAGGTCTTGTCATCATTAATCGCCGTCACTTCTGTCCGTTTTTCGCACTGTGCTGTGCGGTAATCCTCCTCCCGAGTATGATTTCCGCCACCTCTCATGCCGCGCTCATTCTGACACTCGCAGACAGATCACTGTTGGTTTTCTAAAGAAATAAACAATTTTACTCCAAAGCTGAAAATTCAATTTTCCAGCAGATTAGCGCGTCCATTTATCCCCGTATTTTTGGCGAGCAGTGAGCCGCCATGTTCATGCTTCACATAGAAACACCGTCAGTAGGATTTATGGGGAAGACCTTCGAGTGCAGACGTCATCCTGATGGGGAGGAAGCGATGGGCCCCGCAGGCATCAAACCCCAGACCTGTGCCTCGTGTACTGTGGGTGCACGGAACTCTGGCGGCAGATACGCCCCCTCCAGGTGGCTTCATATGTTGCACCCTCCCCCTCCATTAGCACCATGTTATCCAATCTACAAGTAGCAAACGTCATCCCCCACTGCTTTCCTCTGCTTGCTGCATCCATAGAAATGTTCTGGTTTACACTCAGGGTGAAAATCTGTACCAGCCTCATACTTCTCACAGCTGTAGGTTTGCTACAATTGTATCCAGTCTAGAAAATCCTATGTGAGCTAAACACTTACAGCACAAAGCTTCGTATTGTCTGGAATATTTCACACAACGTATCGGTGCAGGCCAAATGTACCCGCAACGTATCGGTGCAGGCCAAATGTACCCGCAACGTATCGGTGCAGGCCAAATGTACCCGCAACGTATCGGTGCAGGCCAAATGTATCCCCAACGTATGGGTGCAGGCCAAATGTACCCGCAACGTATCGGTGCAGGCCAAATGTACCCGCAACGTATCGGTGCAGGCCAAATGTACCCGCAACGTATCAGTGCAGGCCAAATGTACCCGCAACGTATCGGTGCAGGCCAAATGTACCCGCAACGTATCGGTGCAGGCCAAATGTACCCGCAACGTATCGGTGCAGGCCAAATGTATCCCCAACGTATGGGTGCAGGCCAAATGTACCCGCAACGTATCGGTGCAGGCCAAATGTACCCGCAACGTATCGGTGCAGGCCTAATGTACCCGCAACGTATCGGTGCAGGCCAAATGTACCCGCAACGTATCGGTGCAGGCCAAATGTACCCGCAACGTATCGGTGCAGGCCAAATGTACCCGCAACGTATCGGTGCAGGCCAAATGTACCCGCAACGTATCGGTGCAGGCCAAATGTACCCGCAACGTATCGGTGCAGGCCAAATGTATCCCCAACGTATGGGTGCAGGCCAAATGTACCTGCAACGTATCGGTGCAGGCCTAATGTACCCGCAACGTATCGGTGCAGGCCAAATGTATCCGCAACGTATCGGTGCAGGCCAAATGTACCCGCAACGTATCGGTGCAGGCCAAATGTACCCGCAACGTATCGGTGCAGGCCAAATGTATCCACCATGGATCCGTATGTATCTAAAATGTATCAGACTGAAGTCCTGGATGTTTCGGTCACACAGCGTTGTCTGGACTGGATATAATGGTAGCAACTCCTCAATGTTGAGAAATATTAGGTCAGGTTTTGAAGAAAGATCTATTTACTGACAACAAGCAGAGATCCTGGTGATATGATGGAAACACTCAAGCACAAACTTTATTAAAAAGTTACCAACTGTACCCCCTTCTCCCTAACTAAATAAAATGCAGACTAGTCCAAGCATTTCATTCTTCACCTTTTCAAGAACTCTGCTTGCTGTCCTCAGGACAAAAACAGTCTCGCGCTACAGGTACAGCTGAGAGCTTTCAGCCCGGTGTCCACAGCGGAACATTTACAGCAGGTCACAGTTGTCTCTGCCGATACATTGTAACAAGGACATCTTTCTGGCTGGAGATCAGAATGTTTTCATTCACTTACAGCAAACAGGTAATAAAAATGGTAAGTAATTGAAGATGGGTATAACGGGGTCAGGATAAGTGGCTGCCATACATGGACCGTGCTGTCACCCAGCTTTCCCAGGCCCCTGAATCTCCCTGCTGCTCGGGACTCTGGGAAAGCTGGGTCATTTGGGGATTTATTATGCAGTAAGATGGCAGAACACAGAGATGTTGCTTGGCAGCCATTAGCGCGGCGCTCTTGTTCCAGCTCGTTACCGCCGTCGGCCGGAGCTATCCAGGCGCTGGCGGCAGAGGACGGGATCCATGTTAAGCAGAGAAGTTACGTGTCGGAGGCTCCGGGAAAGCTGGGTGGAGAATAATTAGCTTTTACTGAGGATTATCTGCCCGACAGCGAGCCCCCCCGCGCGGAGCGTACCATCTGAGGCTCGGACACTCATTAAATCCGAACGATGACGGGTTGGTTTGCTCCTTGTCACTGCTAATTAGTCCGGATGATGCCGCTTGTCTCCATCAGCGTTTCCAGCAGCGACGACTCCTAATGAATTCAGACAGGGAAAGATCGGGAACGTTCTAGAAAGAGAAACGGCAAAGTCTCGGGTGGCGGTATTATTAGCGCACGTGCGGTTGTGATGTCATTTGCCGCCGCAGTCGGATGTGTCACTGTACTGCGGACATCAGTGGGTTAAAGCGCAGGTAAAAATGCTCTACTGCCAAGAGCTCACAATCCGGGGTGGGGGATGGGGGGGCTGTAATTCTTACAGGAAACCATTATAGCGATCCATCGGGCGCGGGCGGACCCAGAAAATACATAAAAAACACCATAAAGGGGTCTTCTGAAAAAGTTCTCCACCTTTCTAGTAGACTTTGTGTTTCACTTCCTCATCCTCTCTGCTTGCTGGCAGTGAATGAGGACATTCATGGTTACCTCCGGAGGATGTACAGACCTAATCACTCTCACAGCTGAGGGTCTGTTACACTGGTATCCAGTCTGGGCCATCCTCTGTGAGTAAACACATCAACACAAATCTCTCTCCCAGTTTGCTACAATGTATCCGTCTGGAGTCCAGGGGATTTCCAATGGATTGTGTAGACTGGATACAACTGGAACAAACCCTCAGCTGTGAGCAGGACAGCAAGCAGAGTTCTTGTATTCCGTTTTATCAGGATTTCCGGTAGCACTTGCCCTGCAGCAGATGCTTCCTCCCCGCCGCGTCCGATCTTTGCGCACATCTTATTACAGTCGAGAACAAAACAATTTATCAACACCGGGAAATATTGTTACCATCAGCGATATCGTCTCCATAGGGGCCACAGCGCGGCTGGTTACGGGCCAAGAGCCCCACAGCACAAAGTCCTTCAATCCGGCATCCGATAATCCGGAATATCACAGAACTCAGCCGCTTGGTCAGACGATAAGAAGCCACTGGGGCACATTTACTAATGGACTTGCAATTAAACGTGAAAAGTGGCGCAAGTCCCCTTTTCTGTCCGGCCCCGCGACACAGTTTCGGCTGGTTTTGGGAGGGGGCATTGCTCCCACTTGAACCATTTGGGGTTGAAAAGGAGGGGGTGGGGGGGGCACGCAGATTTCAGAAAAAATATAGACCTAAGAATTACCCGCAGGCGCACACAGCACGAATACGTACAGACACGTAGGTGCAGCAGCCAGCGAGGACTGGCAACCTTGGGTTTGTAGGGTCTCTGCATGTTCTGGGGGGTTTGTAGGGTCTCCCCATGTTCTGGGGGGTTTGTAGGGTCTCCCCATGTTCTGGGGGGGTTTGTAGGGTCTCCCCATGTTCTGGGGGCTTGTAGGGTCTCCCCATCTTCGGGGGGCTTGTAGGGTCTCCCCATCTTCTGGGGGGCTTGTAGGGTCTCCCCATCTTCTGGGGGGTTTGTAGGGTCTCCCCATCTGGGGGGTTTGTAGGGTCTCCCCATCTTCTGGGGGGTTTGTAGGGTCTCCCCATGTTCTGGGGGCTTGTAGGGTCTCCCCATCTTCGGGGGGCTTGTAGGGTCTCCCCATCTTCGGGGGGCTTGTAGGGTCTCCCCATCTTCGGGGGGCTTGTAGGGTCTCCCCATCTTCTGGGGGGTTTGTAGTGTTTCCCCCATGTTCTGGGGGGTTTGTAGGGTCTCCCCATGTTCTGGGGGGTTTGTAGGGTCTCCCCATGTTCTGGGGGGTTTGTAGGGTCTCCCCATGTTCTGGGGGGTTTGTAGGGTCTCCCCATGTTCTGGGGGGCTTGTAGGGTCACCCCATCTTCTGGGGGGGGGGGGGGTTTGCAGGGTCTCCCCATGTTCTGGGGGGGGTTTGTAGGGTCTCCCCATCTTCTGGGGGGCTTGTAGGGTCTCCCCATCTTCTGGGGGGTTTGTAGGGTCTCCCCATGTTCTGGGGGGTTTGTAGGGTTTCCCCCATGCTCTGGGGGGTTTGTAGTGTTTCCCCCATGTTCTGGGGGGTTTGTAGGGTCTCCCCATGTTCTGGGGGGTTTGTAGGGTCTCCCCATGTTCTGGGGGGTTTGTAGGGTCTCCCCATGTTCTGGGGGGTTTGTAGGGTCTCCCCATGTTCTGGGGGGCTTGTAGGGTCACCCCATCTTCTGGGGGGGGGGGGTTTGCAGGGTCTCCCCATGTTCTGGGGGGTTTGTAGGGTCTCCCCATCTTCTGGGGGGCTTGTAGGGTCTCCCCATCTTCTGGGGGGTTTGTAGGGTCTCCCCATGTTCTGGGGGGTTTGTAGGGTCTCCCCATGTTCTGGGGGGTTTGTAGGGTCTCCCCATGTTCTGGGGGTCTTTCTATCCATCATACATTTATGATTGGAAACAGTCAGCAGGTTTGTGGTCAGACCGCCCTGGCCGCTCAGCTGCTGGACGCAGATGGTTTCTCCTACATCACATTAATGATGCAAAGAGGACACTTCAGAAAACGCACAGCAGGGAGCAGACACTGAACAAGCAGCGGATGCCGAGATTTCAGCTCTGAAGCCTGAATTACTGTGAATGCACTAGAATAGATAAGAATGGAAGTGGCGAGTATTGCTATTGTTTGCTTTTAGTATGCAGCAAGGGTTGGTGGATTTTAGGGCCTGTGTCCCTTTAAGGCGCACAATATCTTGATGTAAGGCATAAGGTGGCTCTGGCGATGTCGGGGTTAATCCTCGCACACATACGACGATATCCCGCGCCGCGGAGAAGGCAATCACATCAATCCATCACCTGCAGCTTGGTACGAGGCGCCGCACCCGCCGCTGCTCCCGGCCCTGATTGATAATGAAATTACCTTCTCAATCAGAGCCTCAGACTGGAGAAAAGAATCCCAGCGAGAAGAGAGGCGCGAGGTACGAGGCATGAGGAAACCACATGCCGTGCCAGGGAGCCTCTACGTGAAGACCGGAGCGGGCACTTCATAAAAGAAGAGAAGTGATCTGCAGATTGTGATCGACCCGACAGGAAGTGAAGCAATTAAAGGGCCGGATCAGTCTAAATAAACCTTGAAAATGCTGAGGAATCAAATCACAAGATCTCTGCTTGCAGTCAGTCAATGGAAACAGGATGTGCCAACAGACGGACAAAAGCTGGTGTCAGGCTCTGCTTGCTGCCAGTGAATGGAAACATTACATTCATCCAAAGAGGTCAGTAATGTGCGAACCTGGGCTGAAATCAGAAGTAACCTTCACGTGGCCTTGGCTTCAGTGTATGGGAAGTAGGGGATTAGATTGTCAGCTCCTAGGAAGAGGGACTGACCCCCCCGACCCCATGACACAGAGGACTACCACCCACCATTATCGCTGAAGTCGTCCACCAAGATGATCTCCTTGAGAAGCTCCGCGGGCGTCCGGTCAATGGCGGAATGGATGGACCTCAGGATGGCGGACAGAGCCTCGTTCACAAAGATGAAGACGATGCTGACCTGGGGCAGACGAGCCGGATACGTCAGGTTCTTGCATCTGTGGAGGGAACGAGATCAATGTTAGATCAGAGTTGTCATAGGGACGCGACCGTCTGACCGGAGGACTGGGATAAGGGGGTCTATGGCTGCAATCAAGGGGCCCATGTACTGTCCTTGCACAGGGGTCCTCTGTGGTCTCCCAGCAGCACAGAGTATTTCAGAGTATTACATGTTCACTGGTAGCAGAAACATCTGCATCGTGCCCTGAATGGAAGGTTTCTGCGGCAAAACTGCCACGTGTGAACTCACCTAATGCTGGTACCTGTAGTTCCCCAGCAGCTGGGAAACTAAACCCTCTGCCGTCATATACAGCGCGAGATGCTTCATTTTTATTGCACCTTGTGCTGATGAATATAATTCGAGCAGGTGTTTCCATGTCCCTCCGCTCCAGCGGCTCGGAATAGCGTGCAGGTGCGCAGAAATATGATAGTCATGAGCCGACGACGCGCGCGGCATCCTCAGATCTGTGCACAGTACAGACAATGCCATGCTTAGGGTGCCCACAGCAGCACAGAGGATTTCACAAGTAGATGGCCGCGCTGTGGATTATCCGCAGTCACAGCGCTCCATCCACACGTGTCATGGCCGCCATCCTGCAGGATCTCGTCTCTTCCACATTCAAATGGTCAAGGTCAAATGTGATTAACATACTCCAGTCACATCCAGAGCTGCACTCACAGATCTGCTGGCGCCTCCCTGCTGGATCAGTATCTGTACACAAGAGAAAACACATCGCCTCAGTGCAGCCAGTCATTAACCCCTTCGACCACCGTGGTAGAGGTAATGTATGGAGCGAGCTGCTGCAGCGAGCCCGCGCCATACGCGGCAGGAGCCGCATCGTACAGCGACACCTGGCCGCAATAACGGCAAATGTAATCCCTCAGGTACCACGACTAAGGCCTCATGCCCACGGCTGTTGTGCAAATTGTGATCCCCAATGCACAGGCAACATCCGTGCGGCGGCCAGGACGGACACGTTCCATTTTTTTGCGGTGCGGAGGCACGGATAGAAACACCACGGAACAGGGCATAGTGCTTCCGTGCCTCCATTCCGCACTGCAGCTCCAGATTGGAGACCCATTCAAGTGAATGGGTCTGCATCCGTGACGCGGGGTGCGCGCGGCCGGGGCCCGTGTATTGCCGACCGCATGAGGCCCAACACTGATCACAGCACCTGTGAGACAAGGCAGAGGGATGAGGCTCCTTCCACTCAGAGCGCCAGCAGTGAAATCACGGGGCTCCGCTCGGTTACCATGGCAGCCGGGACGTTGCAAAAGCCTTCGAGGTCTGCCATGGTAAGCTACCTGCCGCACCGCGCCCGAGGCAGAGCTCAGCAGGGATCCTGCAAAGATCCTATTCATCCTAATAGATCTCTCAGGGGATCAAACGATTCTAACCCCCTAAGGGGGGGGCTAATAACTATTGAATAACAAGCAAAAAAATAAAAAATATTAAAAGTTTAAAATCACCCCCCTTTCCCCATTTTCAATATTAAAAAACAAACATATCAGGTATCACCGCACTCGAAAAGGTCTGAACTATTAAAATATTTTTTTAAATTCCTGTGCGGTAAAGGGAAAAAAATAAAAAACGCACAATTTGCAATTTTTCACCTTTCCCTCCCCAAAAAAGTGATCAAACAGTGATCAAAAAGTTATAAATACCCCAAAATAGAACTAACAAAAACTACAGTTCATCCTGAAACACACAAGCCCTCGTACAGCTGAGGATGGGAAGTTATCGCTGTCAGAAAACGGCAGATTTTTTTTTTAAAAGGTTTGTATTTTTTTTAAAAGTAGTAAAACAAAAACAAACTAAAAACGATACAAGTTTGGCATCGCTGTATTTGTATAGGGCCGCGGAATAAGAACGTCATCTTTAGCGCGCAGTGAACGGTGTGATGACAAAACCCCCAAACCTTTGCCGTTTTCCAGTAACGGACAAGGTGAAGTTCTCGCACAACAAACAGGGCCTCATATGACCATAAAAACGGAGAATTGTGGCAAAACCAAAAATGGGCCTGTATTTAACCCCTTAAGGACCAGGCTCATTTTCACCTTAAGGACCAGGCCATTTTTTGCAAATCTGACCAGTGTCACTTTAAGTGCTCATAACTTTAAAACGCTTCGACTTACCCAGGCTGTTCTGAGATTGTTTTTTCGTCACATATTGTACTTCATGACACTGCTAAAATTGGGTCAAAAAAGTTAATTTTTTTGCATAAAAAAATACATTTTTTACCAAAAATTTTGAAAAATTAGCAAATTTCAAAGTTTCAGTTTCTCTACTTCTGTAATACATAGTAATACCCCCAAAAATTGTGATGACTTTACATTCCCCATATGTCTACTTCATGTTTGTAGCATTTTGGGAATGATATTTTATTTTTTGGGGATGTTACAAGGCTTAGAAGTTTAGAAGCAAATTTTGAAATTTTTGAGAAATCTTCAAAATCACACTTTTTATGGACCAGTTCAGGTTTGCAGTCATATTGTGAGGCTTAGATAATAGAAACCTCCCAAAAATGACCCCATTCTAGAAACTACACCCCTCAAGGTATTCAAAACTGTTTTTTCAAACTTTATTAACCCTTTAGGTGTTCCACAAGAGTTGATGGCAGATGGAGAAACAATTTTGAAATTTCTATTTTTTGGAAAATTTTCCAATATAATCAATTTTTTCCAGGAGTAAAACAAGGGTTAACTGCCAAACAACACTCAAAATGGGTTGCCCTGATTCTGTAGTTTGCAGAAACACCCCATATGTGGTCGTAAACTGCTGTTTGGCCGAACGGTAGCACATAGAAGGAGGGGAACATCATATGGGTTTTGGAAGGCAGATTTTGCAGGACTGGTTTTGTTTATACCATGTCCCATTTGAAGCCCCCTGTTGCACCCCTAGAATAGAAATTTCAAAAAAGTGACTCCATCTAAGAAAGTACACCCCTCAAGGTATTCAAAACTGGGTTTACAAACTTTGTTAACCCTTTAGGTGTTCCACAAGAGTTAATGGCAGATGGAGAAACAATTTAGAAATTTCTATTTTTTGGAAAATTTTCCAATATAATCAATTTTTTCCAGGAGTAAAACAAGGGTTAACTGCCAAACAACACTCAAAATGGGTTGCCCTGATTCTGTAGTTTACAGAAACACCCCATATGTGGTCGTAAACTACTGTTTGGCCGAACGGTAGCACATAGAAGGAGGGGAACACCATATGGGTTTTGGAAGGCAGATTTTGCAGGACTGGTTTTGTTTATACCATGTCCCATTTGAAGCCCCCTGTTGCACCCCTAGAATAGAAATTTCAAAAAAGTGACTCCATCTAAGAAAGTACACCCCTCAAGGTATTCAAAACTGGGTTTACAAACTTTGTTAACCCTTTAGGTGTTCCACAAGAGTTAATGGCAGATGGAGAAACAATTTAGAAATTTCTATTTTTTTGAAAATTTTCCAATATAATCAGTTTTTTCCAGGAGTAAAACAAGGGTTAACTGCCAAACAAAACTCAAAATGGGTTGCCCTGATTCTGTAGTTTGCAGAAACACCCCAAATGTGGTCGTAAACTACTATTTGGCTAAACGGCAGGACATAGAAGAAGGGGAACGCCATACGGTTTTTGGAAGGCAGATTTTGCTGGACTGGTTTATTTACACCATGTACCCTTTCAAGCCCCCTGATGCACCCCTAGAGTAGAAACTCCATAAAAGTGACCCCATCTAAGAAACTACGGGATAAGGTGGTTGTTGTTTTGGGACAATTTTTGGGGTAAATTAGATTTTTGGTTGCTCTATATTACTCTTTTTTGAGGCAATGTAACAAAAAAATGTAATTCTAAAATTGTTTCTACATTCGCTATTTAGTTTTGTGGAACACCTAAAGGGTTAACATAGTTTGTAAAGTAATTTTTGAATACCTTGAGGGGTGTAGTTTCTTAGATGGGGTCACTTTTTTGGAGTTTCTAGTCTAGGCTACATCAGGGGGGCTTCTAATGGGACATGGTGTAAATAAACCAGTCCATCACAATCTGCCTTCCAGAAACCGTATGGAGTTCCCTTCGTTCTATGCCCTGCCGTGTGCCCGTATAGCCATTTACGACCACATATGGGGTGTTTCTGCAAACTACAGAATCAGGGCAATAAATGTTTAGTTTTGTTTGGCTGTTAACCCTTGCTTTATTACCGGCAAAATGGATTTAAATTTAAATTTTGCCCAAAAATAGGTGTTTTGGCACCGTTTTTATTTTATATTTTTAACACCGTTCATCCGAGGCGTTTGGTAAAAAGTTATTTTTATAGCGACGACTTTTACGCACGCGACGATGCCCAATATGTATGGCTCTCAGACTTTGGAGACACTAAGCAGGCATCCTAAAACTGCGGCCCTCCAGATGTTGTAAAACTACAATTCCCACCATGCCCTGCTGATGGCTGTAGGTTGTCTGGGCATGCTGGGAGTTATAGTTTTACAACATCTGGAGGGCCGCAGTTTGAGGATGCCTGCTCTAAAACTAATATTTTTTGGGGAAAGAAAAATTGTTTTCGTGTCTCCAAAGTCTGAGAGCCATAGTGTTTTATGTTCTCTAGTGGACTGTTGGGGATTATAAAAATTTAGTACTCCATGGAAGTGTGATACTCCCTGAAGCAATCGATAATGCAGAGGCCCGGATGATCGGGGCACGTGTCGCACTGAGTGGTGGTGTCCTTCCGTATCCCCCTCCTGCGACACACTCTGCATCTTTTTTGGGTTCGTCCCTTCTTTCCAGTATGGGGGACCACACCTGGAAAGTGTTGGCCAGGGACGATCCGGGCGCCTCCAGTTCCCGAGGTACTCCGGCCTGCTCTTTCCCGGTCTGAAAAGATCAGGTCTTTGAGGACTGCCTCATAGAACTGGAGGAATGTCCCTGTGCTGCCAGCGCTTCGGGATAGTACAAAAGAGTTGTACATGGCAACCTGCACCAAGCAGACCGCAACTTTTTTGTACCATGCCCGGGTTTTGCGCATGGCATTATATGGCGTGAGGACTTGATCAGAGAGATCAACTCCTCCCATATACCGATTGTAGTCGACGATACAATCGGGCTTGAGGACCGTTGCCGCGGTACCTCGCACAGGGACTGGGGTGGTGCTGTTACCGTGGATTGTGGACTGCATAAGGACATCCCTCTTGTCCTTATACCTGACCAGCAACAGGTTTCCACTGGTAAGTGCACGGGTCTCACCCCTGGGGATAGGTACCTGGAGGGGGTAGGCAGGGAGGCCGCGTTGATTTTTCCGCACGGTCCCACAAGCGAACGTGGATCTGGTGGCAAGGGACCTGAACAAGGGAATGCTGGTATAAAAGTTGTCCACGTACAAGTGGTAACCGTTATCCAGCAGTGGGTGCATAAGGTCCCACACGAGTTTCCCGGTAACACCCAGAGTGGGGAGACATTCTGGTGGTTGAATCCGGGAATCTCGCCCCTCGTACACACGAAATTTGTAAGTGTACCCTGAGGTACTCTCACAAATTTTGTATAGCTTCACGCCATACCTCGCCCGTATGTAATGTATTGGCGGAAACTGAGTCTCCCCTTGAACGCAACGAGAGACTCATCAACCACGACCTCCCTTCCAGGTACGTAGGCCTGCTGAAATGTGGCCCCAAAGTGATCGATGACCGGCCGTATCTTGTACAGCCGGTCATAGGCAGGATCACCTCGGGGTGGACATGCTGCATTATCGGAATAATGCAGACATTTCCTGATGGCCTCAAACCGGGAGCGTGTCATGACCATACTGTACAGTGGGGTCTGGTATAGGACGTCCCCACTCCAGTATTGCCTGACACTGGGTTTTTGCACTAGACCCATATGCAGCACGAGGCCCCAAAATGTCCTCATTTCGGCTGCACTGACCGGCGTCCAGCCACCGGGTCTAGCCAAAAATGAGCCCAGGTTTTGAGCGACGAACTGTTGGGCGTACAGATTCGTCTGCTCCACCATCAGATTCACCAGTGGGTTACTGAAAAAAAAACTAAAAAAGTCTATTTCAGTAAACCCCACTGTGGGAATCTGGATTCCAGGATTGCCAGCGAAATCCGGAATCTCAGGCTCAAAGTCCACTGGGGGACACCAGCTAAGTTCATCGGCAGGGGGCTCCGGTGAACTTATTTGGTGGGCCGGGAAACCAGTACGAACCCCAGGGCGGCTCGTACTAGGGTGGGCCACAGGATCCCTAGCATGTGTGGCCCCTGGCTCCGCCTGGCGGCGTCTCCGCTGCCTTGGTGGCTCATCGTCATCCGATGATGATGAGGAGGATGCGGATGACAAAAGGAACGTGGGGTCATCCTCATCCTCACTGGGGCTCTCAGAGTCGGAGGCAATCTGGGCATATGCCTCCTCGGCCGAGAACACCCGGCGGGCCATGGGTGTGTGTGTGTGCGTGTGTATGTGCGTGCGTGTAAACCTTTATTCTATGTGCGTGTGTGTGGGGGCACGGGTGTTCACGTACTAAAAAGTCCAGGCAAAAAAAAGTGTTAGGAAAAAAAAAAAAAAAAAAGTTCAAACTTGCTGATCAGCGGTCGGTGGGGTGGTGCGCCAGGCGATGCGCTAACAGTGGACGGACGCTAAAAAGTGCCGGCCAGTCAGCGCACGCAGAAAAAAAAAAAAAGTGGTGGTGGGGGAAGGGTCTGGTGGTGGGGGGGGGGGGCTGGTGGTGGGGGGGGGCTGGTGGTGGGGGGGATGCGGGGGGGCAAGTGGCAGGGGGGGTCTGGGGTCTGAAAGTTGAAAAAAAAAAGTTTGGAATAAATGTGCTTTTTTTTTTTTTTTTTTTCTAACTTTTCCCTTCTATCCCTGCCTAAAGGTGCCTCTCCCTCACTGACCCTAACCTACCTGGGTGGCGATGGGTGCAGGAGGGTGATGGATGCCGATTTAGGGGGACACAGGAGCTGGTGCTGGACGATGCTGCACGGTCAGGGTGCTGGACAGGAAGAGGAGGGGAGAGAGGAGCGCAGGCAGTTTGAATCTCGCGCCTCTCTCCCCTGCACCAATCAGCACCCTGGACAGCGGCGTTCAGCACCAGGGCCAGCTCCGCCTCTGCAAATCCTCGGACTGCGATTGGTGGTGTAAAATTACGCCACCGATCGCAGTCTTTTTCCGGTTCATCGGGTCACAGGACACCCGAATGGACCGGAAACGCAGAAAACCGCAGGTCTGAATTGACCTGCGGTTTTCTGCGATCGCCGATACGGGGGGGTCCAATGACCCCCCCCTGCGTTGTTACGGGATGCCGGCTGAATGATTTCAGCCGAAATCCCGTTTCGATTAACCCCCGCGGCGCCGGAATTCAGATTTTAAGTCAGGACGTACCGGTACGTCCTCGGTCCTTAAGGGGTTAAGGGGTTAAGAGCGGCTGCTGCCTGTCAGTGACTGGAGCTCCCTCTACACCGGAAATCTCCTGCCGCCTCATACTAATCACGTAGCACAGCTGGGTGTTTGGAACAGTGTGCAGGGCTTGTCATAAAACATGTAATGGCGGCGCATCCCCCGGGGACAGGAGTGACAGGCGTGAACGGCCGCGTGTGATTATGACACAGAACGGCGCCATTGTTCACTTCGGAAATTGAAAAACAACCTTGAGAAAAACGGCCGCGCAAAAGTGTTAGTAACCATGACGATGAACACCGCGGATCCATCATGATTAACACAATCATGTTTGGGTTCAAGGAACAGAGAATGTGACCGCAAAATCACGGAGAGCGACAAAACACCCAAACTATCTACAGAGTACTGCTGGCTGATGTATCTAAGCCTATCCGGTGCGATACTGACTGCTGGCTGATGTATCTAAGCCTATCCGGTGCGATACTGTCCTCAGAGCTGATGTATCTAAGCCTATCCGGTGTGATACTGACTGCTGAGCTGTGTATCTAATCCTATCCTGTGTGATACTGCTGCTGGCTGTGTATCTAATCCTATCCTGTGTGATACTGTCTGCTGAGCTGTGTATCTAATCCTATCCTGTGTGATACTGACTGCTGAGCTGTGTATCTAATCCTATCCTGTGTGATACTGCCTGCTGAGCTGTGTATCTAATCCTATCCTGTGTGATACTGTCTGCTGAGCTGTGTATCTAATCCTATCCTGTGTGATACTGTCTGCTGAGCTGTGTATCTAATCCTATCCTGTGTGATACTGACTGCTGAGCTGTGTATCTAATCCTATCCTGTGTGATACTGACTGCTGAGCTGTGTATCTAATCCTCTCCTGTGTGATACTGTCTGCTGAGCTGTGTATCTATCCTATCCTGTGTGATACTGTCTGCTGAGCTGTGTATCTAAAGCCTATCCTGTGCGTACTGATCTGCTGGCTGATGTATCTAATCCTATCCTGGTGCGATTACTGACTGCTGAGCTGTGTATCTAATCCTAATCCTGTGTGATACTGTCTGCTGAGCTGTGTATCTACTCCTATCCTGTGTGATACTGTCTGCTGAGCTGTGTATCTAATCCTAGCCTGTGTGATACTGCTCTGCTGAGCTGTGTATCTAATCCTATCCTGTGTGATACTGTCCTGCTGAGCTGTGTATCTAATCCTATCCTGTGTGATACTGTCTGCTGAGCTGTGTATCTAATCCTATCCTGTGTGATACTGTCTGCTGAGCTGTGTATCTAATCCTATCCTGTGTGATACTGTCTGCTGAGCTGTGTATCTAATCCTATCCTGTGTGATACTGTCTGCTGAGCTGTGTATCTAATCCTATCCTGTGTGATACTGTCTGCTGAGCTGTGTATCTAATCTCCTGTGTGATACTGCTGGCTGTGTATCTAATCCTATCCTGTGGTGATACGTCTGCTGAGCTGTGTATCTAATCCTATCCTGTGTGATACTGCTGCTGAGCTGTGTATCTAATCCTATCCTGTGTGATACTGTCCTGCTGAGCTGTGTATCTAATCCTATCCTGTGTGATACTGCCTGCTGAGCTGTGTATCTAATCCTATCCTGTGTGATACTGCTGCTGAGCTGTGTATCTAATCCTATCCGTGTGATACTGACTGCTGAGCTGTGTATCTAATCCTATCCTGTGTGATACTGTCTGCTGAGCTGTGTATCTAATCCTATCCTGTGGTGATACTGTACTGCTGAGCTGTGTATCTAATCCTATCCTGTGTGATACTGCCTGCTGAGCTGTGTATCTAATCCTATCCTGTGTGATACTGACTGCTGAGCTGTGTATCTAATCCTATCCTGTGTGTACTGTCTGCTGAGCTGTGTATCTAATCCTATCCTGTGTGATACTGACTGCTGAGCTGTGTATCTAATCCTATCCTGTGTGATACTGTCTGCTGAGCTGTGTATCTAATCCTATCCTGTGTGATACTGATCTGCTGAGCTGTGTATCTAATCCTATCCTGTGTGATACTGTCTGCTGAGCTGTGTATCTAATCCTATCCTGTGTGATACTGTCCTGCTGAGCTGTGTATCTAATCCTATCCTGTGTGATACTGTCTGCTGAGCTGTGTATCTAATCCTATCCTGTGTGATACTTGCTGCTGAGCTGTGTATCTAATCCTATCCTGTGTGATACTGATCTGCTGAGCCTGTGTATCTAATCCTATCCTGGTGATAATGTCTGCTGAGCTGTGTATCTCATCCTATCCTGTGTGATACTGTCTGCTGAGCTGTGTATCTAATCTATCCTGTGTGATACTGGCTGCTGAGCTGTGTATCTACTCCTGGTGATACTGTCTGCTGAGCTGTGTATCTAATCCTGTCCTGTGTGATACTGTCTGCTGAGCGTGTATCTAATCCTATATGTGTATACTGTCTGCTGAGCTTTGTTATCTAATCCTGTCCTGTGTGATACTGTCTGCTGAGCTGTGTATCTAATCCCATCCTGTGTGATACAGTCTGCTGAGCTGTGTATCTAATCCTGTCCTGTGTGATACTGTCTGCTGAGCTGTGTATCTAATCCCATCCTGTGTGATACTGTCTGCTGAGCTGTGTATCTAATCCCATCCTGTGTGATACTGTCTGCTGAGCTGTGTATCTAATCCCATCCTGTGTGATACTGTCTGCTGAGCTGTGTATCTAATCCCATCCTGTGTGATACTGTCTGCTGAGCTGTGTATCTAATCCTGTCCTGTGTGATACTGTCTGCTGAGCTGATGTATCTAAGAGCATCAGGTGTGATACGCAGTGGCGTAGCGTGGGTTCCCAGCACCCGGGGCAAGCCAAGTATTGCACCCCCACCCCCTGTAGTAGATGTCACTTGCAGTCCTATGTAACAGCACAGATAACACAGTGATAGCTCTCTGAGTACAGATACTGTAGTAGATGTCACCTGCAGTCCTATGTAACATCACAGATAACACGGTGATAACTGAGTACAGATACTGTAGTAGATGTCACCTGCAGTCCTATGTAACATCACAGATAACACGGTGATATCTCTCCGAGTACAGATAATGTAGGAGATGTCACCTGCAGTCCTATGTAACATCACAGATAACAGTGATAACTCTCTGAATACAGATAATGTAGTAAATGTCACCTGCAGTCCTATGTAACACCACAGATAACACAGTGATAACTGAGTACAGATAATGTAGGAGATGTCACCTGCAGTCCTATGTAACACCACAGATAACACAGTGATAGCTATCTGAGTACAGATAATGTAGGAGATGTCACCTGCAGTCCTATGTAACACCACAGATAACACAGTGATAACTCTCTGAGTACAGATAATGTAGTAGATGTCACCTGCAGTCCTATGTAACACCACAGATAACACAGTGATAACTCTCTGAGTACAGATAATGTAGGAGATGTCACCTGCAGTCCTATGTAACACCACAGATAACACAGTGATAGCTATCTGAGTACAGATAATGTAGGAGATGTCACCTGCAGTCCTATGTAACACCACAGATAACACAGTGATAACTCTCTGAGTACAGATAATGTAGTAAATGTCACCTGCAGTCCTATGTAACACCACAGATAACAGTGATAGCTATCTGAGTACAGATAATGTAGGAGATGTCACCTGCAGTCCTATGTAACACCACAGATAACACAGTGATAACTCTCTGTGTACAGATAATGTAGATGTCACCTGCAGTCCTATGTAACACCACAGATAACACAGTGATATCTCTCAGAGTACAGATAATGTAGATGTCACCTGCAGTCCTATGTAACACCACAGATAACACAGTGATATCTCTCAGAGTACAGATAATGTAGATGTCACCTGCAGTCCTATGTAACACCACAGATAATGTAGGAGATGGGTGTGAGGCCCCAAAATTCAGAACATGCTAATTTTTCAGCCATTTCTCGTCTCTGCAGTTTGACAAAAATAAATGAATCTTAGTTTACTACTTTTCCATCATCCTCCCATCTTCTGGACATATCACCCTACCACCCCCAATACTACACTGCAGAAACAGATAAGCCCCCCGATAATAGCAGCGCCAGCAGACGGCGCCCCTGACACCAACAGTGTAAATATAGATCCCCAAAAAATAACTGGGCTAAGCTGATCCTGTGCCAGGGCCCCACAGTAATAGGAATAAGTCTCTGCTAGAGCAGACATGGCAGTGATAGTGCCCCCAACATGTCCCCACTGTGCCCCAGAAGTAATAATGCTCCCATAGTGCCCAAACTAGTAATCATGTTCCCCATAGACCCCCAGTAGTAATAATTCTCCTTGTAATGTGAAAGTGCAAAAAATCCCCCCTTGTAATGCCCCCAGCTGAGCTAATGTCCCCATAATGTGCCCGTACAAAACACCCCCATGGTGCTCTCCCCCCTTCCTCCTAATGCCCCCCATAATGAACCAGTATAAAATGCCCCATACCCAATATTGTGCCAGTAAGATGTGCCCCCCAATCACTTGCCAGTAACACATGCCCCCAATAGACGGACCCCAATCATGTGCCAGTATTAACCATATAAAACATAAAAACTTCTACTTACCTCCTGGACCTTGGCAGCGATGCAGCCTCTACCGGCCTGTGCCCCGCGCTGTACGGCTCAGGCGGCGTGATGACATCATCGCGCCGCCTGCGCTGGCCTAGTGCCTGCAGCCTATCAGAGGAAGGGACACGCCCTTCTCCCTCCCCCGCAGCAGCACCTCCGTCTGTATCTCTGTCCTGAGGACGGCGATACAGATGATTAGAGGATTTCCCTGTGCACTGCCACCGGCCCCCCTTGTCACCAGGGCCGCGCCACCTGGGGACATCGCCTCACTTTGCCTAATTGGCGGTGCGGCCCTGCTGTCGCCCCCTAAAATTTAGTGACCGGGGCAACACCCCCCCCCACGCTACGCCACTGATGATACGGTCCACTGAGCTGATGTAGGCCTGTCATGTGTGATACTGTCTGCTGAGCTGTGTATCTAATCCTATCCTGTGTGATACAGTCTGCTGAGCTGTGTATCTAATCCTATCCTGTGTGATACTGTCTGCTGAGCTGTGTATCTAATCCTATCCTGTGTGATACTGTCTGCTGAGCTGTGTATCTAATCCTATCCTGTGTGATACAGTCTGCTGAGCTGTGTATCTAATCCTATCCTGTGTGATACTGTCTGCTGAGCTGTGTATCTAATCCTATCCTGTGTGATACAGTCTGCTGAGCTGTGTATCTAATCCTATCCTGTGTGATACTGTCTGCTGAGCTGTGTATCTAATCCTGTCTTGTGTGATACTGCCTGCTGAGCTGTGTATCTAATCCTATCCTGTGTGATACTGTCTGCTGATCTGTGTATCTAATCCTATCCTGTGTGATACTGCCTGCTGAGCCGTGTATCTAATCCTATCCTGTGTGATACTGTCTGCTGAGCCGTGTATCTAATCCTATCCTGTGTGATACTGTCTGCTGAGCCGTGTATCTAATCCTATCCTGTGTGATACTGTCTGCTGAGCCGTGTATCTAATCCTATCCTGTGTGATACTGTCTGCTGAGCTGTGTATCTAATCCTATCCTGTGTGATACTGACTGCTGAGCTGTGTATCTAATCCTGTCCTGTGTGATACTGTCTGCTGAGCTGTGTATCTAATCCTATCCTGTGTGATACTGTCTGCTGAGCTGTGTATCTAATCCTATCCTGTGTGATACTGACTGCTGAGCTGTGTATCTAATCCTGTCCTGTGTGATATGGCCTGCTGAGCTGTGTATCTAATCCTGTCCTGTGTGATACTGTCTGCTGAGCTGTGTATCTAATCCTATCCTGTGTGATACTGTCTGCTGAGCTGTGTATCTAATCCTATCCTGTGTGATACTGTCTGCTGAGCTGTGTATCTAATCCTATCCTGTGTGATACTGACTGCTGAGCTGTGTATCTAATCCTGTCCTGTGTGATACTGTCTGCTGTGTATCTAATCCTATCCTGTGTGATACTGTCTGCTGAGCTGTGTATCTAATCCTGTCCTGTGTGATACGGCCTGCTGAGCCATGTATCTAATCCTGTACTGTGTGATACGGCCTGCTGAGCTGTGTATCTAATCCTATCCTGTGTGATACAGTCTGCTGAGCTGTGTATCTAATCCTATCCTGTGTGATACTGTCTGCTGAGCTGTGTATCTAATCCTATCCTGTGTGATACTGTCTGCTGAGCTGCGTATCTAATCCTGCCCTGTGTGATACTGCCTGTTGAGCGGTGTATCTAATCCTATCCTGCGTGATACTGTCTGTTGAGCTGTGTATCTAATCCTATCCTGTGTGATACCGCCTGCTGAGATACAGGGGCTCCCTGGGCGGTCTGGTAGGTGGCCACTCACCCGGCAGGCCTCAGGTCAGGCAGGGGTCTGTCCATGGGCAGCCGGTCGCTCAGGTAAGCGTTGTAACCATAATACTGGAACTGCTTCAGGGCGATCCTCCGCTGCTCGGGGCTCAGGTCCTGACCCCAATGTGCGAAGAGGGAGGAGTCTGTGAAGGGCTCCGCCGCGGTCTCCTCGGCTTTCTGCGGGGTCTCTGCAATGAAAAACAGAATTTAGTTTATATTGTATGTGGCAGACCTTTCTGTCTCTGGATTACTATATAAAACCTGATTCGTCTGTTTGTTCCGCAGTTGCTGGTTGTTCGCCAAGATCAGAGCTATTAAGGGATGGATAATTTATGGGGATATGTGGGGCTTTGGGTTGATTTCTGTGTTTTGGGAAAAATGTGTGTTTTCTGCCTGTAAGTGATTAAGTTAGCCCATTGTGTTTGTTAATTGTGTCACAGGCAGAGCCCATTGTGTTTGGTAATTGTATCACAGGCAGAGCCCATTGTGTTTGTTAATTGTGTCACAGGCAGAGCCCATTGTGTTTGGTAATTGTATCACAGGCAGAGCCCATTGTGTTTATTAATGGTGTCACAGGCAGAGCCCATTGTGTTTGGTAATTGTATCACAGGCAGAGCCCATTGTGTTTGTTAATTGTATCACAGGCAGAGCCCATTGTGTTTGTTAATTGTATCACAGGCAGAGGGGGTTGTGTACAATTGCTGGGAGTGTTTCCACACTGTAAATGCCTGTGATTGGCTAGTGTATAAACTGTCTCCACGAGGTCCCCAGGGGAGTGTCCTTTGCTGGAAGACCTGCATAAAAGGCTGACCTGTAGCCCCATTAAAGCGTTCCTGTTTTACCCTCAGCATCGAGCCTCGTCTCCTGTGTGGGGGGAGGCTGCGTCTACACTGGGGAATGCTATACGCTGTATACTCCCCGGCTATGTTCCCTGAGCTCTTAAGAGCTGCTCCTGCATCGCTCTCTGAAGGAAGAGAGGTTCACCCACTGGAGCCTTGTCGTAGGTCCAGGGTGGTAGGAGATGGTGAGACCCCAACCAAGCTGCGGCGGTTCGTGGGGTCGGCAGTGATTACGGTGTCGAGGAGGTACCCAGTCGGGGTGCCAGGGATTTAGACGATTTCCTGCATAACTGCGCAGGAGAAGAGGAAGGCGCCATATACCGCATCGATGTACACAGCACATATTTATTCACAACCTGCACCCAAGAGCTCACAATAAGTCTCATCACACCCAATGTATCACTCCCATCATCCCCGATTCCATCCCTCTCAAGCCCTTACTGTACATCTGACATGGTCAAGAACCAGGAAGAACAGGATGAACATCATTTAAGGGTTCCGTTTGCTGCATCTATAGGGCCCCCGGATAGCTCGGTAGTAAACAGAGGATTCCCAGGTCTCTGGAAACTGGAAAACTACAACTCCCAGCATGACATAACCCAAAGCACCAAAGCAGGTAGAGCTCCATGACCTACGCCCTGTGACCTGCAGGGACCCCTTAATGAATATTTGATACAATCCACCTTGACTGAACCGACTCTTAAAGGTACGGGGCCCTCAATATAATGAATCCTGGATAACGGGAGGCAGAGCCGGCGCGTGGGCTGCACGATAGGAATCCTTTAATTATGCATCAGCTTGAAATGCGCTTTGTGCTGATTCCTCAAGAATCTGGACTCGAACTTTCAGAAAAGAACTTTTATGTGAAGTGCTTCCAGAAGATCACATGCTGCACGCCCCGCGCCCGGGAAGTTACCGCATCAATTATTAACCAGACTGGAAGAGACTCATGATCATCATTTTACAGGGTAAATCTATGCATCACGGTGAAGACATTAAACCCCTAATGACCAAAAACGATAACAAACCTGAACATATAGAAAACCTGGACCGTGGGGCGATCAGGACACGAAGAGGCACAAAAAGGGGTGACCCACTGAAGGGCAGACCAATCGTGTCTGGGGCACTCTGTCCTTCATATCTTAGAGACACCACGGATCTTCTCGTGCTGTGGAGGGGTCGATGCTGAAGCCCCTACAGCAGTATACCACATTAATGGGGTCTCTAAGCGGTACAAAAGGGTCTTGAAACTAGGGGAACACAGTTTCGGCCACATAATGAATTTGTCCTCACATTATTACGTTTCATCGTGCTACATTATTTCCTGTTTGAATTGAAATTCTACCACCTGCTGAGGGGCACAGCTGAGGGGCACAGCTGAGGGGCATCCCTGTGCTCCGACCTAGATGGCTCCTGGGCTGGAGGGAGGATAGCATTGTGTTTAGAGAAGAGGACGACCACTCACATCCTCTTTTAGGGGAGATATATCGATGGGATAGTCCAGTGGATACCTTCAAGGCCTTCGTTGAGTCATTGATCGCAAACCCTATAGGCCTTCGCTTCACATGGGAGGCGAGGACAGATGAGACTGCATTCTTGGATCTCAAAATATCAAAGAAAAGGAATAGGTTACAGACAACCCCCGGGGGAGCCCACAGACGCGCCCCCCCGGGGGAGCCCACAGACGCGCACCCCCCCCCCCCCCGGGGGAGCCCACAGACGCGCATCCACCCCCCCCCCGGGGAGCCCACAGACGCGCTCCCCCCCCCCCCGGGGAGCCCACAGACGCGCACCCCCCCCCCCCCCGGGGAGCCCACAGACGCGCACCCCCCCCCCCCGGGGGAGCCCACAGACGCACCCCCCCCGGGGGAGCACACAGACGCACCTCCCCGGGGGAGCCCACAGACGCGCACCCCCCCCGGGGGAGCCCACAGACACATATTTCCCGTATGACAGAAATGATGGGTTAACACATTGGTCAGGTATTTGTGTCTATATAACAGCACGCTGCGCTCCAGGAGGCTGCATTGTATATGTGCCTGGATGGCTGACGCAACGCATGTGCGCTCCACAGCGGCGGGTTTCTAACCGGCGCTGTGGGCTGCACGCAGAACCCAAGCTGCCAGTTGGGCCTTACTGGTCTCGTGCAGATGTGGAGACTGCAGCAGCCCAGACACTGGACCAGCAGGGGCTGATTCTGCAGCCTGTATGGTATGAATTTGCTGTAGCTTTGGGGCGTGCAGAGTGCAGGCTGCCAGGGGGGCCTTACTGGTCTAGTGACTGATGCAAACACTACATCTCCCCCAGTGCAGCAGAGCAGCTCAGTACAGATACTGAACAAGTAGGGGTCCGCACTGCAGCCTAAGAGAATGGAAAGCATAATTGTGAATGCAGCTTTGGATGTGACCGGAGTAAAGAAATATGGCGTAACTGATGATCAGTAGAAGATAACGCAGAGGGAAGGAGCGGCGACATCTCCGGTCTCATTCCCATCCTGTATCAGGTCGCTGAGACCGCAGCCTCAGGAAACACTTAAAGGGGCGGTGGGTTATTAAAGGGAAGTCCTAAATTGCACCCATATCCGACCATTACACAGCTGAGTGCCTCCTGCTTATTACCCCCGCACACTAACTGCACCTTCAAAACGCACCGCCAGCAATTACGGAGCAGCGGCGAGCATCTAGAAGCGATTACCCCTTTTACTGAAATTGCATATTTGCATTATAAGCTGAACTGCGATCAATTCCCTAATGTGATTAGAGCCGGAGCGAGGGAAGATTAGCCGCGTAATAGTCGGGGAGGAAGAGAGCAAAAACGGGAAAACACGCCGACTCCTGGACGAGGGGCTGACAGAGGACAGGACAGCGGCAATTCACAGGGGCCACAAATCTGGGGAGGGGGGGGGGGGGCAAGATACAAGAAAACTGCTGAGATCACAGAGCCTCCCGGCTGGGCTTAACCCATTGTGTACAGTGCTGAGCAGCTCGCTGTGGGCGGGGCTCTGCACTGATTGACAGCTCATCCTGCTGCAGATGACAGCACACAGACCCCTAATGAACATGCATGTGGTGTGTGTAGCGAGTGCACAGCGCGGGCGGGAGTGGCGCATGTGCACAGCGCGGGCGGGAGTGGCGCATGTGCACAGCGCGGGCGGGAGTGGCGCATGTGCACAGCGCGGGCGGGAGTGGCACATTGTGTGTGGCATTGCGGCTGAGCTCCATTGAAGTGACTGGCACTGAGCTGCAGTACTGCACACAACCTGCGGAGGCGCTGTATTTGGGGGAGCCTCAGTGTTCAGATACAGAGCTCCAAATCCTCGGCATGTCAGACAGCTCAATGATCTAACTGTGCCTCCAGCAGCCACCACTAGAGGGAGCTCCCAGCAAACGCTGTTACCATAGAATGTGCTGTGAACACTATGCAGGGAGCGCCCTCTAGTGGTGGCTGCAGCTAGCCGGAATTCTATAAGGCAACCACATCCGTGCCAAGGATTCGGAGCAGAAGGTGAAGAGGTGTTGGACATTCAGGAACCCTGGGGGGAGGGGAGGCGTCACCAGCAACGCAACGGCTCCCAAAAGGCGCAATAAATCGTATTAAGGACACAGTCCACACTCTAGTCCTGCTCTGCTCACACCAGACGGGACCCCATTTACAGTAATGGGGTCACCGCGTCTCCAGCCCGAACCTCATTCTACATTGTAAATGAAGGTAAAGCAGAGGGAGAACCTCCCGATCCGCAGCGGGGGAGGGGTAGCGACATTCTCTGCCTAAATCAAGCACACAGCAATATAAACCGCGTAATTTCCCCACAGTCCTCGGCGTGCGCTGCTGCGCGGTGCCCGGCCAAGAAAAACCGAAGAAATACAAATTGTACAAGAGGCGATGGATGTCGATATCGCGCTCCGTCAGCTCTTCATTAGCAGAGCGCTCAGGGTCGCCGGCTTTACAACAATTCTGACAAAAGTAAAACCGCGGTCGGCGAGAGTCCATGTCTGGGAATGTCAGGAGCAATCTGTACCTATAGAGCGGGGGGACACAGAGCGCCCATGTCTACCGCACAGTGGTCAGCGCCACACCGCCATATAATCACTGGGAATAGACAAAACCAACACATAAAAGACGTACATAGGTGTAGGGAACTCCCAAAATAACCG